>NW_026068061.1:307569-429257 GCF_014885135.2 Alexandromys fortis | reverse complement strand
CTCTCAACAGAAGAAGTTCAAATGGCCAAAGGACACCTAAGGTCATGCTCAACTTCCTTAGCGATCAGGGAAATGCAAATCAAGACAACTTTAAGATACCATCTTACAACTGTCAGAATGGCCAAAATCAAAAACACCAATGATAGCCTTTGCTGGAGAGGTTGTGGAGAAAGGGGTACACTCATCCATTGCTGGTGGGAATGCAAACTTGTGCAACCACTCTGGAAAGCAGTGTGGAGGTTTCTCAGGAAATTCGGAATCAATCTACCTATGGATCCAGCAATACCACTCTTGGGAATATACCCAAGAGAGGCCTTATCATACAGCAAAAGTATATGCTCTACTATGTTCATAGCAGCATTGTTTGTAATAGCCAGAACCTGGAAACAACCTAGAGGGCCAGGGTTTTGCAGCCTCTCAGTGGTAACTCCTGTGCGCGACTTCTGCTGTCTGGTTATTGCCAGCTGCGGCAGTAGACTCAGTCACCGTCTTCCTGGTCAGAAAGTGGGAAGGAACGGAGAACATGCCTCATGTGAAGGCAGCAGGATAGTTCTTCCTTGGAAACCAGGGCGTTTCTGAGCTGTGGCATCGTCTCCAAGCCCAGGGGAAGAGCTGAGTCCCACATTCAATCCTGTTTCCAGTGCAGAAGCATTTGCGGAGCGAGGCCAGGCGCCACCCAGTGGGCGGTGTCAAGATGACTAATCACTAATTACAGCCTAGGAGTGACAGCAGAGGCGGGTGAGCCTGGGAGTCCAGCTGTCAGGAGAAAGCGCAGAGGTCAGGAGGGAGTGGCTGGTGACAGGTGCACTTGAGGGGGGGCGAGGGCGCTGGCAGACCCAGCGAGGCCAGGAAGCGGTTGTGGGATTGGCGGGGAACTGTCTGGAGGCCCTTTTCAATGCAGGCTCCGCCTTCTCCGGGTTCCGAAATAGCAATGGCACTGGTGCCCGCACATCAGCCCAGGACTGAGCTAGCCAGACCTACAGCAGCTGCTCAGACCATGTGAGACCCACAAGGTCTGAAGCAGCACAATAAAGGATAAAAATTTCTATTCGGGAATCCACAGGATGCAGGGTTTCTACGCGACTGGATTGGGGAATGTAAAACGCCCAGGACTAATAAGTACGTAATTCTGTGAGCTGAATTTTCAAAGTAAGTCATAGCTTCTCTGACTCTGTCTGACATCCTCACCCCTACTAAAGTTCCGAAGCTGCGGATGTCAAACCCCTGGCCATTAAGGCACTATGCATTTTGCTGCCTCTTCAATACAAGTAGCTGATTTTTGTGCTTCCCTGGGCAGTTTTCTGTAATTGAGAATCCCTGGCCTCAGAGCAGACAAAACACACAAATCAGCCAGTACTAGCGTGAAAAACAACGGTCACAAAGGCAAACACCTACATTTTGAAAAAGTGGATTCAAGTTCCTACAGTCTCCACATGTCCAGCTCATTAAAATAATAGATGCTTTAAAATGGAAAAGCAATCATGTCTTGAAGATAGGGAACAATAGGCAAGTTGGCCTCACTATTCCTGAGACATAAGCTTTCCATTTGGGCCTGTAGATCCTTCTAGAAACGATGCCAATTCGACATTGCAGGGTGTTGGCTGCAGAACTAAAAGGCACACATACAAAAGGTGAGGCGTCTATCACAGCGAGGCCTCTGAGGGGGCCTGAGTGAAATATTAGACAGGCAGCATCTGCAGGTCAGTGGTGGGTCACTGAGAGAGAACTGAAAATGCAATGGCTTATGGGTTGGGGGGCGGTCATCGAGGACCACTGGGGCTGAAGCACAAGAAAAGACTTGTGTTGGACATGGTGTTGGTGTGGGAGGAGGATCAAGACTGTAAAAGGTCTCCTAGCCTTGCGGTCAAGATTTTGGTTTTCACTGAATAGGTTGAGACCCCAGGGCAAAGGAATACATGAGATGTTTGGAGGCTGGGGCTATTCCTCAGCTGGCAAAGAGCTTGCCTAGCTTGCGTGGAGCAGGAGGCTTAGTAGTGCATGCCTGTAATCTCAGGGCTAGGAAGGTAGAAGCAGGAGGCTACAAATTCAAGATCATGCTCAAATATGAATTTGGGACCAAACCCTGTCTCAAAAAGCTTGGTAAATAAATAACTAGATAATCAGACTGAAATATTGAGAGACCAAGCCTGTTGGTGAGGGAACAAAGGCAGAATTTCATTAGGAGAAAACCTAGATGAGACTAGCTACGATGGCGGTGGCTTAGGTCAGGGTGGTCACGGTAGAGTGGGTGGGAAGTGGCCAGGTTTAGCAAGCGAGCTCTTGGAATGAAAAGACGGGAACTGACAGTCAATCACATGGAGAATGAGAAGAGCCAAGCATGACCCACTTCTTTTCTGGCCTGGAAACAATGGACTTGCCTTTGGTGAGTGGCGGAGAGGGCAAAGCTTTGGTCTCTATCGCAAAGGCCTGTCTTTACCCCAGTGTCTTCCTACACAGTGTTTGAATAAGCCATAAGCCACCTTGTCCTTTGCGTAAATGCCACGTCCACAGCAGTGACTGCCGTGTAGTGACAAAATGCCTCTGCGCTGGCTTTTGCCTGCTGAAGGATTGGGGTTAGAGCTTCTTGGAGCGAAGCCCCAGGTGGTCCCCCTGGCAATCAGCAGTCCAGAGAGGACCTGATGCCCTAGGCAAATCTTGTATCTGGAGATAGCCTTGAGAGCGAGTCCTCCTAACACCTTGCTTGATCTTTCTCTGTATTTCTTAATTTTCCTGTTCATAGCTGACCGCTTACCAAGAGATCAAAGTACGTCCTTGGCTCGGCTCCACTGTTCAATAAAGCAGTCCTTGAGGAACTGAAGTATGCCCCATGCCACATGAGCCTGGGAAACTTTATTATTTATGAAACAGAAGCGGCTAAAGTTGATATGTTATGAGGGAATCGTCATAGTGAATCAGATTTAGAGAGAAAAGGAGAGTTAGAGAAAATTCCCCTTTATGAAAAGATTAGCTAGATCCCAGAAGCCCTGGTGTCTTTATAGTAAGAAGGAAAGAAAGGAAATTATTGAGTTTTAATATATTGGTATAGGAACTATCATGAGAAAATGAGAAAACTATTAGGGGATATGGAGCAAAGAATAAAAACTATATAGATGGAAAGCTAAACACAGGACCCTGAGAACTAGTCTCCCACGGTAGAAAGTAAATAATGGTGTGAGACAGAATTCTAAAAGACAAAACAAAACTAAAAGTCCTTGCCAACATCTTGAGCACGGAAGGGGGAACACGTAGAAAGGAGCACGTAGAAGAAGCTCTATTTTGGTTATGCTTAATCTTGATTTATGTCTGGAACCCTGAGTGGGGTGATGTAATGCACCTGCCAAGTTCTTTGATCTGTTTTGTACAAAAACTGAAGCTTTTCAGAAGTAAATTTGCAGCAGATTTTCACTACACAGTGTGTCTGTCTGTCATTTCCCTTGCATCGTATCCTGGCTATCCTATCCTTCACCCTGGTCTCCCATGGGTGGTGGTCTCCGAGAGGGACGGTCCGCGGCACGTAAATATGGATTTTCTTCATCCTGAGAGCAGACAAATGTTTTTAAACAGTATTTTCAATGGGGCAATTTCTTTTTTTTTTTTTAATCTTGTGTATGAGGCAGCAGACAGTGAGAGTAAAACTTTTTGTTTTACTTGAGCAATGAACTCCTACTTTCCAAGAAGGTTCTGAACCGCTAACTAGATAGCAGACCTCAGATCCTGTACTCACAGGAGGGTCAGTCAGGCTAAAGACAGAGGTCTGGGGCACACAGAGCGAGTCTCGCAGACAGCTTCATGGGCTTCCTGCTCATCACTTTGCCTGCTCCACGTCCAGAAACGGTGCTTGTTGAATGCTCAGCATAAAGGTGCGTGTGGTGTCAAAGGAAAGTCTTTGTGGCGTAAACAGAAGCACACGTGTCATTGAAGAAAGCTAGCATGCATATCCATGTGACTGGCTGTCACTTGAATTTGTATTCTGGAGTTAAGGGTGTAGTTCAGTGGTAGAGCACCTGCTAGGATGCGCAAAGTCCTAGCTTCAGTCCCCATATACTAACAAACAAACAAAAGTGTCTTTTGCATCTAAAGAGTGTGGTAGGATCCTGCCTCCAATGCTATGGGTTTCACAGACTCTTGGGTACCACAGCACCATCCTCAGGTAAATTACACCCATTTCTATAAATTTACAGAAAAGAAACCAGCATCCTGTTAAGGATTCCATATGTAAGGAGACAATGAGTGGTCGGTTTAATGCTATCATTACCCACATCCGGGGATGCTGGTTTTCAGGCCTGCCAGGATTATCACCACCACCCTTTCCTCTTTTGCCGCTCCTCCTCCTTTCTCCTCTCACACCCAGGATTAGTGGTTACCATCAAAGGTTTTGACTTCTGCCGGGAACCTGCAGGAAGTGGCCAAGCAGCTGCTAGACCAATTCTGGGAGGAATCTATTGGTGCAACCATCCTTGCTCCCATTGGCATCAGATAGGAATACCAATGACAACATCATCAACAGCAATAATAACAGAAGCTGACACATGTGGTATTTCTGTGCACTTGGCCCACAGCCTTGCCAGGGGGTCCGAATAAATCTGTTTTAACTGACCAGGACAATGAAGCATAGGGGTCTAAGTAAACCTGTATGGCTTCCCACAAGTAAATTATGTAGGTTGAGCTTCAACTTGGGTTTGTGAGGCTCCAAAGTTCTTGACCATTGGCTTCCTGTCCAACTCAGGTTTAAAAATTCTCATTTATATGATTTTATTTTTTTAGTCAGAAGAGAAGGCAGAGGAATTATTTACAGAAGATTGGCAAAAAGTAAACAATGCTACTACTGACTGATTAGCATGGGGTCACCCATAAGCAGGATTTGGGTTACCTTGATGAGATCACAAAGCAGATGAGTGCAAATGAACCCCTGAGAAATGTTCGCTCCAACAGAGCACACTTCTTTAAAGGGTGTACACCCGGGGCAGGACATTCAGGAGACGGCAGCAGCCTCAGACTTGTAGTTGGTAAATGAGCAAGATCACTTTTGAGACTCTAGCGGCTCTAGTGGACCTCTTTCCTCGAGCCAAGACAAGACTACTGCCATCTTTAATCAGAGCAATATGGAGGAGACGTTCAGGAGACCATGGCTGTTGCATTACCCCAGAGTTGGGAGGTCATCAGACTCTCCTGGCAGGTTCCAGCCACCCCTCCCTCCCAGCTTCATGAACTCCTGTGGGGAGACATGGAGTTGGTTGTGGTACTGCAGTAACTTGCCTTTCCTGAATCATCTCCTATGTTGGGTTAAGGCTTCTCTGCCATGCAGTTCTTTAGACTCACCCAAACCCCTCTAAGTGATCCGAATAAACTCAATAGTTCACCCAGCTAGACTTGGATGGTATTGGGTTGTGCGGCCTGTTAGGTGTCCATCTCAGGAGACTAGATATTTCTTTACAACTCCTCAGGAGAAGTATTCTACCAGGGATTAATTAAAAAAAAATAGTCAGGTTTATTTATTGAATATATGCCCACTAGAATACCATGTCAGGGGACAGCCTGTCGGAATCAGTTTTCTTTCTTCACCAAGTGGGTCCTGGAGATTGAAATCAAGCTACCAAGCTTGGTAGTGAATGCTGTTACCTGCTGCATCATCTTGTTGGCCCTGAGACCAGTCTTCAGAAGTTGTCAGGCTATGAGGTGGCTGGGTCTCTACAAAAACACCCATTGGTCCCACTGCCCTAGGCCAATCACAGTATTGGGCAAAGCAGAGTAGGCTACTATTGCCACACTTTCAGACTTTAAATAGATTAACTTACAGGTTAACCCCCCCCCCAGAGTCCTCTGAAAACAATATAGTCCCAAATGTGTAGACCTATAAATAAGTAAAATACTAAATAAAAATACTAAATGTGCATTTCAAAATTTGGAATTCTCAGCACCGAGAAAAATATGCAATCCTAAGTGAAAACTAGACGTTGGCTTTGTCTAAGTGGTGTAATGACCCCCAAGATTTTGTGGTGTCTCCCATGGTAAGAATACAGAACAGGGGGCTGAGAGATTGCTAAAGGGCTGAGACAGTTTGCTTCTCTTCTGGAGAGCCTGGGCTTGGTTGCTGCATGGTGTCTCACAACTGTCTGTAACTCCAGTTCCAGGGGATCTGACACCCTCTTCCGGCCCTTGTGGACAATGCACACATATTGTGTACACACACACAAACAGGCAAAAACACTTACACACATGAAATTTAAGACAAATAAAAGACGAATGTGACTAGCAAAGTACAGTCTCCCGGTCGGGTTGTATCTCTGCATCTCTAGGTATCATCTCTAGGGAATTCATGGTTTTCCCATTGCTGATCAATCAGCTTTTGCCTACTCATCACTAAACTACCCTGGCCATTATAACTGAAATTATCTGGGTCTTCTGGCCCTTTGTAAGCTTTCTGTGTTTGATAAAGTATTGATTTTAACATCCAAGGACTCAGAACATTGAAGCTTTCTATTTCTTCCCAGCCATAAAGTATCCTATCTTCCTTTTAAGACTTAGAGTTGCTTCCTAAAGCTACTTTTGTTGTGGGGGGTGTTAATTATTTTCTGAGCTTAAGTCATGACAGGTGGCCTAATTATTGCAGGTCCAGCCCTGGAATTGCTTTAGCCTGGCTCTGACTCGGCTCCCTTGAGGGACTGACCTAAAACGCCTTTTCTTTTTAAAGCCGGGAAATGCAGTCCTATGATTGGTTTACCACAACAGCTTCCATCCTCTGGGCCTTCATCTTCAACTTCATCCTCCAACCACTGTCTGCCCTCTGGGTGGTAACCAGATGAACCACACGCAAAGATGCGGTGGCATGGCACACCTCTGTTAAAACCTTCCTTTGCTCAGGAAACGCGAGAAAGAACAACGGCCTAGGCCTTGAGTGAACTGGCCCGTTAGCTATAACAACTAAAGCTGAGCCCAAGAAAGCTTGCAGGAAGAAGGGCAGCAACATTCTCAGATCATTTTCCATAAATAGGCCAAATAGCATGCTGTATTCAACGCAATGGGTCATTAGTGTGGGGGCAGGGAATGGCAGAACTCGGAGGTGTGAATGGCAGTCTATTTCTTGTCCTAGGTGCTGGTTCACAGCGTTTGCTTTGCGATAGCTCACTGAGTCATAGTCTTAGGACGGGCAAACTTTCCAGCAGGGCACTTACACTTGAGCACAAATGCTGAGGAAAAAAACAGGAAGTAAGCAAGGGAAGAAACAAGCGTAAAACCACCCTGCCCAGGGGCTGCATCCCAGAGAAAACACAGCAGCGATATTGGAAGGAAAGGCTGGCGGAGTTGCAAGCAGGTTGCGTTTCATTTGTTAAGTGGGCGACTTTAAGGATGTTCGTTTTGTTTTTAATGAGAGATTTTAAGAATGCCGATGCCCGCTGTGCTGTGGAAACTTATCCAACATAAAGCAAGTATATGGTGTTCAAGAGCAGGATCACACAGCTGCTAGAGGGGTTCCCTTGGACTTGGGAGAGTGTGAGACTAAGGGGGAAGGAAGGTTGTACGAGCAGAGCAAAGGAGACAACTGAATCATGGAAGCAGAACTTGGACAGGGCAGGGGTGGTGGGTGAGTGGCCTGAGAAGCCTCGTCTTCAGGCAGTCAGCAAACTGAGCAGGCAGTGGAGTGATGGGCCTGGCTATGTTGGCCTTTGATGCAATCTTTCCTGGTCACAGCTCTTTGGGGGCTACTTTCCGCCGACAATGCTGGGGCCCACTGTGATGTGATATGCTAGAAAAAAATCTCTGGCTGGCTCTGGAAGAGAAGAACCTTACCCTGTAACAAATTCCTAAAAATAGAAAATGTGGAATTCGGAACATGAAAATTTAAAATCTAAATAAATGTCACCCGAGAAGTAACTCCCTTTGATCCCTGTCCACCTGTGATAGTCCCTCTACCCCACCCTCTGCACAGCATTGCTGCTCATAAACTTCCAGAGAGGTTCAAAAACCCATTGCCATTGTTCTTGAGGTCTCAGTAGTCCTCATTGTCCACTATGTTCAACGAGACCAGTTTTGACCCAGGCTTTTTCAGACCCAGGCCAGCTGGCCTTGGTGAGTTCCTGATATAACATCCCCATTGTCTCAGTGTGTGGGTGCACCCCTCGCGGTCCTGAGTTCCTTGCTCGTGCTCTCTCTCCTTCTGCTCCTGATTTGGACCTTGAGATTTCAGTCCGGTTTTCCAATGTGGGTCTCTGTCTCTGTCTCCTTTCATCGCCTGATGAAGGTTAATATTCAGGAGGAAGCCTATATGTTTTTCTTTGGGTTCACCTTCTTATTTAGCTTCTGTACCTTTTGGTTTCGTGGGAGCCTAGGCAGTTTCGTGGATGCTCACCTTACTAGACCTGGATGGAGGTGGGTGGTCCTTGGACTTCCCACAGGGCAGGGAACCCTGATTGCTCTCTTTGGGCTGACGAGGGAGGGGGACTTGATTGGGGGAGGGGGAGGGAAAGGGGAGGCGGCGGTGGGGAAGAGACAGAAATCTTTAATTAATAAATAAATAAATTTAAAAAAAAAGAACAACCAGAAAAAAAAACTTCCAGAGAGGTGAAAACTGCTCGTCTTTTTCTTTCCCCAGCTGGTACTGCTAACATCTTCTCAAGCATTTCGTTTCCTTACGGTGCTCCCTGACGGCAGGCTAGCCATGACCTCTGCCCGTCTCTCTCGCTAGTCTCTTATCTTCCCTGCATGAGCTTGAGGCGTGCTTTGCATGTTAGGGAAACAAGCCATTTGGCAGTCATATTTGTCGAAGCGGTGCATAGGTGGGGATGCTCAGACATGCAGACCCAGGCTTGGCCGTTACACTTTGACATGCAGACCCAGGCTTGGCCGTTACACTTTGACATGCAGACCCAGGCTTGGCCGTTACACTTTGACATGCAGACCCAGGCTTGACCATTACTCTTTGAAAGAAGCCACCACGTCACGTTTACAAAGATGGACATCTGTTTTAAGGGTTTTACACCTTCATTTCTCAAAAAGTTCCCAATATCTATCATGTATCAGGAACTGATTTTATTGGGTAAGAGCCAATATAACTTTACTCCTGAATTGTTCCTCCAACGGCTAGCCAGTGACCCCACTTGTCCCTTCCACATTATGCTATCTTTTCTTGGTTTGAAACACTAAATTTATCCTCCATCTTAAAACATGCTTATAATTTAATTCCAATGGCAAGAGTCTGGATCCAGTTGTACTCCATCCACCTAAGGACGTAAAGTTTTTACTTCCCACGCTTACACATGGCTCTGAACTCCGAAACTATGTCAGTCTGAGCTTCTTGCTGTGCTCCTGTGTCTTTAATGCCTTAAGGTTTCTTCTCTTTGACTCCTCTAGACACCAACTTCCCTGTCAACAGTTCCTGGTGAAACCTGCCCTGATTAACGCTGTCCAAACAAACCCACAGGCCTCAGTCTCCCTGAAGGACACACACAGATGTTCTGAGAGGTCTCACTTTACGCCCATGGTGTGGGACTTGAAGCCTAGATCTGGCACACCCACATGGCTTGTCCACTCTCCCACAGTCCTAGAAAACACTTTGGGATTTTCCTTCTCTTTCCTGCTCCTTCTCCCAGCACTCACCATCCCCTGTACCACCTGTACCCACCTGCATCTGACCTGCTGCCTGCTGCCTTCCCTTGCTGTCACCCCAGTAACACACGGCCCCAGCGGTGTCTCCACAGCCACCAGCTGCTCAAGACCACAGTGGCAACAGTTATGCTCTGTTAAAGCCTTCCTTCTTCCTGGGGTAATGCCACACAACAAGGAGACATGCTGAAATTTCTCCTCCCTTAAAACACCCTACCCACGCTCTATGCTCCCTTGTTTTGAACATTCCCCACCCTGTGACAAAAAACGAGTTACCTACTCAGGCTTTTCCCTCTCTGTCTCTCACCCACTCCAGTCAGGCTGTGACGTCACCACCAGTCCCCTGACAGCGCCACTCACACTGATGTCTTTACACTACCCATGGCCAAAGCACCAGCACTGGTTGGCTGCCTGAACTACTGACAACTTAACATTCCCCAGCATTCCACGCTTGCTCCCTAAAGCCTGCATTCTGTCCCATAGTCAGCTCTCAGACCGTGCCTGTCTCCTCTTGTACTGGCTTCTATCTAGTAAGAAGTCCATGTCCTGACAGTCTCTTGGAGCCCAGAGTCACCCGATTCCCTGTGTCTCCTGAAACACCTTCTCCTAGCTCTGATGGACTCCCTGCATCTCCAGTGCCGCTGCTATGTAACAGCCCTGGCAGGCCCTGCTCTTTTCTCTAGAATGTTCCTTTCCCTGAGCCATTGCCTGCCTTTCTCCTTTCGGTTTTTCCCAAACTCTACTTTATCAGCGTATCTCCCCAGACTTCCCTATCCCAAATAACAGTCTGCCTCACCCCTGGCCTTGCTTCCTTTCTATTTAGAATATCCGCATCTGTTCAAAGACAACCAAAAAGGCATTTTATATCTGTAGCCATTTATGTATAATCTCAGGAATTCCCTGCTGAATTTCCCCCTTGTGCCCACGGCCACCACCTCAACATGCCCCAACAATGCCCTTTCTCAAGGCTCAGAACCTCACTTCACAGTGAGTACCACTTCAATCCTGCGTGTCCACAACCACCTCGCTGTCATTTTCTATTTATTGCCATGTTAATTTCATGAATTTCCTGTGAGAACCTTCACCCCTCGAAGTGAAGGATATTGCCAGGACTGCTAAATAAGGAGGACTTAGTATAATATTGAACTGTTCTAATATTTGTGAAAATGCACAAAGTGGAGGAAATCTCCAAGCTTGTGAGAAATCAGAATGTGTCCCTATATGTATAATTCATATAGTCCCGTCCTGCATGTTGCTATAGGAGTAATCTAAAGGGAAATGTGTCACTGTGCTATGAGCGGTTACTCTTGTGGGCTTTTTTCTTTTTATTTGTGTGGTTTCTTTGAGACAGGGTCTCACTGTGAAGCTCTGGCTGGCCTGGACTTTGCCCTATAAATCAGATAGGCCTTGAACTCACAGATATCCTCCCGCCTCAACTACCCCCGTGCTGAGATTAAAGGCCTGTAGCACAATGGCCAGCAAAATTTTGTTTTTAAAATATGGGGGGGGTTGTGTGCATGAAATGCCAACGAGAGCAGAAGAGGGCATCAGAGGCCCCTCGGAACTGAAGCTGCGGGCTGTTGCAAGCTGCCTGATGCGGGTGCTCAGATCTGAACTTAGGTCTTCAGCAAGAGCAGTGCGTGCACACTTACCCATTGAGCTCTCTCCAACCCTGTGAAGGGTTACTTCTACAGAGCAAACATCAAGGGAAATGAGTTTTTTTTTCACTCCCTTTTATGTCATTTTGTTTTGTTTGAATGTTAGAGGTTCATAGTTTCACGACATAGATTAAATATTTTCCAATAGACTATTAGTACTGTGTGTTGATACTGGCCTGATGGGGGGGCAAGACACTGGAAGTTACGGGGGAAACTGGAGTGCTGCATGCTTTGAGAACAAGACTTACGGGGAAAAGGAACCAACTGAGTAAACTAGCTGATTTTATTTATTGGTTCTTTCTATGGGGAAGATGTCCTCAATGACACAGTACATGCGTGTATACTCTCTAAGCCTCAGAACAAACTTGCAAGTTATGTATTAGCACGACTGATGAGAGAAGTGAGAAACGAAGGGCAGGAGAGTGATAACTACCAAGCTTAGAGTTGAGATCAGGGGTTATAGGGCTGGGATTCCTACTTGCCACCCTGTCTTTAAAGTCACGCGCCTTTAAGGCAGGGGTCAGGTGGCAGATACACATCCCAGAACTGGAGGGAACTGAACCAGCCACTTGTAGAATCCACATAAACCTGCTCTGCTAGGATCTGGCTGTAGCCTGAGTTTGGCGGAACTGTAGGGAATGTTGGAAGAGGGTAGACAGGAGAATGGAGCAGGGCAGACGAAAGGGTGGAACAGGACACACAATAGGATGGAGGAGGGCAGGCAAGAGGCTATCAAATAATAGTGTGTGGTACTAGTAACTAAAAAAGGGTGGATGATGCAGGACTCTATCATTTGTTTTACGTGTATATGTCTCTACTTGAGTGCACATATGTGTAGCATGTGTATGTGTGTGTTCTTAGTACATGCATGTGCACCATGTGCATGCAGTAGCCTGAGGAGGTCAGGAGAAGGTGTCAGATCCCCTGGAACTGGTTACAGGTGTTGTGAGCCACTATGTGGGTGCTGGGAACAGAACCCAATCCTCTAAGAACAACGAACACTCAACCAACAAGGATCTTAAGACTTAACACTAGAGGGAAAGAATCCTAACCACTCAATGCACCCCTGATGTCCCTGCTATTTAGAGTACTGCGGACCCGGGAGGAGATGCACAGTGACCTTAGGAACCATGATCCTTCTCTTCTTGTACAGTATCGTAGTGAGTGCACAGACTGCCAGGAGGCAAGTGACATGATAGATGCCATGTGCCGAGGGTCCAGTCCTTTATCAAGTCAAGAACTTTATCAACCCTAGCCTTAAGCTTCTACCTTACTAAGGAAATCGATATAGTAATAAATGTTTTAGAAAAGGAAACAGATGAAGGGAGAAAAATAAGTTATCTCGTGTGTGCAGAGGGATGGGATGCAGCCCGTGACAGGACTCCAATCTGGTGTTCTTCCCAAGACATGCAGCTGCTCCTTAGGGGGGACTTGTTGGTGTGGCAAGGGCCACAGGCTGAGAGGCTGTGGACAAGTGTCTGTTATGATATGGAGACAAAGCTGCATTCACGACAAAGGGAAGGTTTGGGAAGGAGAAAAGAGTGGTATTGAGGACTTGAGGATGTGGGGCCTGGGAGTCTGGGGCCTGCTTTTGTGTAAGCCAGAGCAGAATAGCCATGCAGACAGTGAAAAATAATTTTCAGCTGGAAGTTTGCCACAACTGGCGTGGCGTTGCCAGCGGGATCTGATTAGTATTCCTGAGCTCTCCGTGGCATCTGTAGGAAATACCCAAATGACACAAAGCCAATTCTAGCAGCAGAGATTTAACATTTTAACCCAATTTCTCTAACACAGCTAACCCGTGATGAAATGCTGGCCAGGCGTCTTTTCATAAGCTGTTTAAGGTCTCGGAAAGCAGACCATTTACCCAAGCACGTGGTCATTCACCTTTGCTGAGCCAGGCCGGGGCTCCAATGTGCCTCCTCATAGAGTGAGCTCCTACCCACACTGCCAATAGGATAGAGAACTGGGTGTATTGTACCCAGACTTGCCTGGACCAGGGTTCTACATGTAAATATCTTAACGTGCTCTCCTTGTATCTGTCCTCCACTGCCACAACCCCACCATTTTAATACATCTCCATTGTAGACTTTCCATTCTGGGCAGAATTGACAGTGACACCACATACAAACACATTCGCTGCCAGGCAAACCCTAGGGTAGGTTCCTTAAAAGGCTCTGGGAAGTCTTGTGGCCAGCAATAATATTTATATTGCAACCCAGCAGTCTTGGTTCACACGGTGGGGGCCAGGGGGGTCAAGAAAGAAATTCCCTTCCCCGTATTCAGTTTCCCTCAAGTCTCAAGACAGCTAGCAAGGATTCTGAGCTCAGCAGATCCTGCAGGACTGTCTCCCAGTCGCGGGGCTAAGATTAACCCTGTAAAACGCCCCTTTATGTCAAGACATCTGTTCGTGTACATTTTTTTTCCCAATAGCAATTTTTGCTTCTAGAAGAAAATAGTTTTTCTGCAATCATGCTTGTGTCTCTCTTCCCCCAAACTCAGCTGAAGGCTTTGGGACATTTTTGCCAGCCTTTGACACATTGTCACTCTGAAAAAGAACTTAATAACGTGATAACGGAAGAACATTACAGAATACACTCTAGCAAGGGATATAAAACCAGCGTTTTAGGGATTGGACAATGGCTTAGAGGCTAAGAGTCCTGACTGCTCCTGCAGAGAACCCAGATTCAACTCCCAGCACCCACACGGCAGCTCACAACCATCTGGAACGGCAGTCCCTGAGGAGACGGTGCCCTCTTCTGCCCTCTGCAGGCACTAGACATGGAAGTGGCGCATACGTACATGCAAGCAAGACGTTCATACGTAAAATTCCTTTAAAAAGTTAGTATTTATAAGTTAAATGTCACATGGTAGTTCAAATAGAGCACTCCATTAAGAGATAAAATCAGTATGTCACTCTGACATTTTTAATATAGTAAATAAAATAAAATAAACCTTCAGAGTTTAAATCTCTGTGGGCTTCCCACCCCTTTAGGATTTCCTGAACATGAGTACTAGTATGGCACAGAAGAGTACCAGGCCGAGCCTACAGCAGGAGGGAGACCGGTGCCTTCTAGGCTCTGTGTAAAGACCCGAGTGCACACACGGTAGTTCACTTTTCAGCACTTCCTAGTTCAAACTTGAGTCTGTGAGGACAATCTTTGAGACGCGTGCTTTGTGAAGATCTGTGGTAGGTGTTGGTGGTGGTGTTATTTTACAAACGCACACAGTTTCCCCTAAGCCTAATTTTTTTTTAAAAAGTGCTATCATTTCGAGGGGCATGGGACCAACCTAAGGCAGACTGAAAGGAATAAGAATTTAGTGTTTTATAAAATGCTATCACACCCCTCTCATGAACCCTTGTGGCTGTCTGGGGGAAGGATTAAACTGAAACTGACAAGAAATATTTGTTTGCCAAGACCGCTTTTCAAAACAAGAAGGCCAGAATATTCTAGAAACCCATCTCGCTGGCATTTTACTTAGCACACAGTACACGCGCTTTATAATTGGACTTCCTTGTAACCTTTCTGTTGAGAAAAACATTTTTAAAAAGCTTTGTAAAAAAAAAAAAAAACTCAGCAGCATGCAAGATCCTGTCGTTAAGCCAATCACAGCTGCCTGTGTTTTCCAATTATTTTATTGTTTTCAGAAAGATGATTATCCTGGATTGTACAACCAACCTTGAAAGAGAGAGATGAAGGGGTTCTCAGTCTTGCACAAGGGTGTCACGTTTCCATGGTGACGAAACCAGCTCTTGAGACCAGATTAACCACAATGATCCTGGGTTTCCCGCTCTGCTTCCTCATTCCACATACCAGAGAGCCCACAGAACAGAGAGGGAGAGCCAGAGATCAGCGGTACTCCTGAGAGCTCCACGGAGAGCTGCCAAGAGGTTCAGGGGCTGCTGTCGGTCGACCAAGCCTGCCTGGGGCTGTTTTACCTGTACGGTAGTCTACTGTAGACAATACCTTTAATAAAAGCGCAAAAGCGACTTTCCTCACCCAGTTCCCATGCCATCTAGACAAACCCTAAATCTTGCTGCTAGCTTCTGCGCTCCCCAGAAACTCCATGGGCCCTCAGTCTTTGCATTTCTCAAAACTGTATGACCCAGTTGTCTGGCTTACCAACACCCGAACCTACCTTCTGAACTCTGCCCGGGCTAGGCCTGCACTCTGCCCTTCAGCTCCTGACTTCTGCCCTCTACCTCGATGAACGTGGCTATTATACCAGTTACAACCACAGCACCCAACCTTGTGTGTCAGAATCGTCCTGTGGGATGCTGAGCTCTGAATGTTTATGCATAAATCTATAAATGCTGCTGGGTCTGGGGGGTCAATGAAGTAGGACTGTGTGTTCATTCTTTTTCATGGCCCCTACAGGTATCTGCATCCACCTAAGAGTATAGGATGTGTTGGGGTGGGATAATTGGATACATACTACACATCTGTCAGGGTTCACTGAAATACAGAGTGCTAGGTCCCAGCCTAGCTGAGTCTTCCAGATCTGATTCTGGGGGGTATGGCCTGGAAATGGATGAAGTTCCTTCCCACGCCTAGATAAGTGGTTACTCATACAGGAGATCTTTTTTGGAGTCAAACTGAATCCTTGATGACCCGGCATCAGGCAGACTGAGTGGGAGACGGACCAAAGGGAAGTGGAGCCCTTTCAAAGGGGAAGCCCCTCCTCCTAGGTAGCTTGTTGCTGTTTTGCCTACTAGACAAAGACCCAACATTGTCAAAACTTTGCATTTTTAGAAGCTAGAAATAAGGAGAAATTGGGTTTCCCGTAACTCAAACAACCAGCAGACAGCAGCCACTGTCACCTTGTGTCCTCTGTCTTTGGAAGCTTTGCCCCATCCACAAGAGGTCTCTAAAAGGTGCCAACATAGAGCACCATGAGAGGCCTGACCAAGTGGCTCCTGGGGATGAAATCCGTAGCATCAGACGAGGATGACATCATCTGCCGTCCAGGGTTCCTGCCTGGACCGACTGTATCTGGATATAGTTAGGTGGCCTCCCCAAGGGCAGCCACTAATTAGTGATGTTACTCTTCCATGCTGTTCCAAGCGTGGCTCTCCTACGTTCTCAATGAACTTCGTTACTGGCCACTGAAGATGGAAACATGGGTGTCTGCCTTCGTCCTTTGTCCTTCCTCACACTCCCACAGGGTCTATCAAGTCTATCAAGTCTTGCTAATTCTGCCGGTAGCAGAAACACAGAAGCCAGCACCGTAGGCAACCGCCTTGTAATTCTCAGACTATACTGTCTCATGCCCTGCCAGTTTGACTTTCTAAAGAAAATCCTGGGGCTGGAGAGAGGTGTCAGTGGGTAACAGCACTTAGCTTGCAACCAGGAGCACCTGAGTTCAAATCCCCAGGACCCAGGTTAAAAGCTGAACCTGACTATGTGTGCCTGCAACAGGTGGATCCCGAGAGCTCACTTGCCAACCATTCTAGAAGAAATGGTGGGCTAACAGTTCCATGAAAGGCCCTGGCCCAACACAACAGGGCAGAAAGACACCCACCATCTTTCTCTGGGGCCTCCACGCTCACATGTATGTACCATAGGCACATAATACACAACCATGCACACACACAAAAAGAATCCTTCTATGGGCTGAGGCCTGCTAAGTCTTTGGCTGAGAGCTGAGCTTATTTTGGAAGAACATAATTTATTAAAAAATTAAGTTCTCGCCTAGGTTTCGGATCCTTGTATGAGGTTCAGGACCCTGGACCTGGCTGCTTGTGTGACTGTCCTCCAGTAGCAACTGCCATCCTGGGAGTCCAACACTGCCTAATCACACCTGGCTTCAGAGAGGGGCTAGAGGAACACTATGGAAAGAGGGTCCATCTGTGGCTATGGGACAGCCATCATCCCAGCCGCACAAGACTTTCTAGGGGTAGACTTTGCCACAGGGGCACCAACACTGCTGTAACGAACCCTCGTCTGTGATTTGTAAAGGTGCCTAATAAACTCACTGGGCTCTCAGAGAGAACTCTGGGGGAATCACACCTCCATCTGTGACTGGGGCCTTGGGAAGAGTAGAAGCTGTTGATGTCTGCCCAAGAAAAGGAATTTTAGCAACACCAGTCTTTAATTAAAAAAAAAAAAAAACCACTTTAAGTTTTTAAGGAAAATAAGGACTGAGGGCTGTAAGCAGACCGAATTCCTGGCCGCAGCCTCTCTCAGAACCCACGTGTGGATCTGGAAAAAGTCCACCCAAGCAGCTCTCCCAGCAGCAAGGGGGGCCGGTCAGGGACGCGGCAAAGCTCACAGAACCCGAAACACCTCAATAACTTCTCTTGTAATGCCAAAGCAATGGCAGCTGAGACTGTGAACTGTCAACATCCACATAAGAAGCAGAGACTCTAAGCTGGAATCTTCCAGTTCCTTCCCACAGCGCACCCCATATCTACAGAGTTTGGCATCTTCAAAGACCTTATGCCAAAACAACAACAACAACAACAAAAGCTGAAGATTATTAAGCATCTCAGAAATCTAATAAAATCAAATTCCTTTCATGCAACGATTAAAAGAGAAAACATTTTATTAAACGAAACAATGGATTACAAGGTAAACCTGAACACTTCAACAATAAAACTTCCGTGTAAGAACATTTCAGCGAAATATAAAACAAACACAGCTCCCCGTTTCCCAACAGTTGCTCTACCACCCTGCAGGAAGAAAGGACAAAGTAGAAATCTGTGGGTCTGTAACTAAAGGTCCAGCGAGGAAGGTGTCCTCCTGGCTCTCATCCCACTCACGTGGTTGCTAAATGCAACCGAAAGCACATTACTGTATCCAGCCACCAAGTGGAAAGGCAGACACCACTCCACACACCCCTGAATAGTTTTAGCTGGGGTGATGAATGAAAAAGGGGGCTGTTAAAATGTCAAATCTACAAAAGATATCAGCTAGAAATCAATGACAGAAATAAGCAGGCTGCAGGATCTGTGTTTGGTGGCGTTGGGAGTATCAACATGCCTTCCTGGTCTCAGCTGGTTCTACCCACACGGGTCTTCTTTGTCATAGGATTTTCACAAAGTGAACAATAGTTTTCGGTAGAATGGATATGTGTGGGTCACTAAGGCTGCTGCTGCTTGCCCTTCTCCGGCCAGGAAGTCCCAGAATGGATGAAGAGGCCTGAGAACACAAGGCTATCACTGCCATCAACTATCTTTCTATACCTCTTTGGAAGATTCTAGCACATTCATCAGAAGCCAAGACCAGCGGCTTTCAAAAACCTGTCTTTGTCCCTTCTTGCTGAACTGAACAACTGTGCCCAGCCTGTGGGCTCTAACGGGAGCCTCCGCCACAGACTGCTAACATGCCCCAGCTGCTGCTGAAAAGGAGAGAGCCACACACATTAACTGAAGGCTGGTGCATTCTTACAACGTCACAGATGCATTTTTGTCCCACAAAATAGTTAATAAAGTCAACTGGAATCTTCGGGCGACTAAAGCTACAGGGTTTCAAGTATTTCTTTTTTTCTTAAAAGTAATCATCTTCTTGAGGTGGGGGAGATGGCTTAGCGGAGACACGCAGTTGCTGAGAAGCCTGATGATCTGGGTCCGAGTCTTGGAACCCACTGAAGACGCCGCATGAGGCAGCGCGAGAACTGGCTGGAAACTGGTGGCCTGGAGTAGTACACTGTAGCGGAGACCAGAGAGACTGTCTCAACAGAGAAGAAGGAAGGGACAAAAAAGCTGTCTTCACACACACACACACACACCTTTAAAAACCAAAACAAAAATAACTTTCTTATAAAAATTCTACAGCAAAAACATACACATTAAGTACATGTCAACAATGAAAAATGAATCGGCTGCGTGAGCCTGTAGTTTCCAAAGTGTCAGGTTCAGGTTGTGAGCCTGTAGTTCTCAATATTTTGGGGGTAGTTTAAGCAGAAGGATCACTTGAACCTAAGGGTTCAAGACCAGACAGACAAGGCAGGATCTCATATTAGCTAGTCATCAATCAATCAATCAATCAATCAATCAGTACTATTCCATCCTCTTTCATTTGTCTTGGCTTTCCTACCCTGACCATTACTGGCACATCATAGTGTTACCTGCATACTCTAAGTTCTCTCTGTAGTTCCCTTTGGGATGTCTTTCTTACAAGTGAATCTTGGGACAGTCACTATCATTCCTACTTCATAGATGTCACATAGAAATGACATTTTCTGCTCTAGAAGGGATGCATGAGGCAGCGTTAGACCACATATATGACTTAGTTATGGCCTCCACAAAAGTCCACTTCCCTGTTCATCCACGCTCTTCCCATCCTCATCTCTGACTCCAGACTCCCTATGGGGCTAATTCTTTGTCTCTGGGTTTTGGCTTGGACAGTAAGGACCTCTCCAGGAGTCAGCAGCACCTGACTGGACTCTGTGTCCTCTTCCTACACCGTCCAACCCACATCACAGCTACCCGCTTCTCTGACTGTATCCCCAAACATTTCATGAGTGTGAGCTTCATGTCCGCAGACACTACATTCCCAGAGGTGCCAGGAAGCAAAGGCCAACAGTACTCAAGGACTGTTGTATAAAATCTGGTGTCTGAACTCAGTCTGATGGCAAATGAAGGATGGGTTTTCATGCAGTGACGGTAACTACTGCAGAGGAGAGACAAGAGAAGCAGGTAGGGGGTCAGCTGAGAATGAAGCCGGAGGAGTGGGCTGGAGTGTCCTAGGAACTGAGGGGAAGCAGAGGGGAGCAGAGGGGGAGCCACAGATCCAGGAAAGCCCAATTCCACTTGGTCACCTAATGCTAGACGAGTTAGGCCATATCCAGATTCATGACACCAGACATCCAGCTACCAAGCCTGCAGCATGGAGAATAAAATCCCAAGGTAACTGCAGCAATTATCCCCACTCAGACAGAGTGACTTAAAAACCAACATGGCTCTTGCGGTACAGACCATGAGCTCCGAGACCAGGGCACTAGCAGCAAAGTGCAGCTCACTGGCTGGAGAGGACCCAGTCTGCCTCAGAGCCCGGACCACTTACCGGACAACTGGAACTGGCAGGGTGAGTTTGGCAAAGCATGGAGCTGCAGTGCTGAGGAAGAAAGCTGGACCCACTGGGCACAGCGGGTGGTAGGTAAATGGAAACGTTCTGGTTCTTTCTGGCCGCCGTGTCCAGGGGAGGGACGGTCCCAGAACAGCATCTGACAGCGTGGAAGGGACTCAGAGAGAGGGCCACGCTGCCGGGGACTCGCGTTTTCACCAGGTCTTCAATAGGGTTCTCGGACACAGAGCTCGATGGGCCTGTCACGGGAAAGAGAGCAAGTGTCTGCAAACACTGTACACACAGTCCTGTGGCTCTGAACCACAACACAAGAACTACATGGCCCTCAGTTTAATTTCCCATGTCACACACGCGGACAGCTGTTACACTCAAACACTGACGGCTCTTCCTGAAACAACATTTAACTCAACATTGTATGTTTATATTGGTTTATCACAAGAAGAGATTTTAAAAGACAAGCAGATCTCTTTGCTTTTTGGTGTGTGTGTGTGTGTGTGTGTGTGTGTGTGAGAGAGAGAGAGAGAGAGAGAGAGAGAGAGAGAGAGAGAGAGAGAGTGTGTGTGTGTGTGTGTGTGTGTGTGTGTGTGTGTGTGTCTACCATTGTAACCAAACTGACCATCTGTCCTGGTTAGTTTTATGTTAACTTGATACAAGCTGGAGTTGTTTGGGAAGAGAGACAATGAAGAAAATTCTGCTAAAAGACTGGCAAGTACATAGTACATTTTCTTGATTGATGTGGGAGCACTGTGGGTAGTGCCGACTCTTGGCTGGCAGTCTTGAATTTATAAGAAAACAGGCTGAAAAGCCAGTTAGCAGTGTTCCTCCCCCTCCTCCTCCTCTTCTTCTCCTTCTCCCTCCTCCTCCTCTTCTCCTTCTCCCTCCTCCTCCTCTTCTCCTTCTTTTTCTCTTCCTCTTTTTTCTATTCTTCTCCCTTCTCCCAAGGTCAAGAGAAAGGTCTAAGCAGACCACTGAAGTGATCTGCATTTCTTTCCTTGGCTTTAGAACCGAGGGGATCTATGTTCTATTTTGGCCTCTTCTCTTTCGACTTCAGACATAACCATAGGAACACATTTGTTTCAGAGCTCCCTCTGATCCCCCTGAATCCCCCTTACCCCCTGGACATGTATGTGGTGCCTCTGTCCTGCATTAAACACACTGGGCAAACCGGTTTGATTTGGGGATCCTGTCTGCCACTGAGTTCCAAATTCATACAAACAACCCCATCTCTGAGGTGGGGGTGCCAAGCAGAGCACCAGGGCACAGGCCTATACTTAGCAGGGAGAGTGATGGTCAAGGATATCCCACCATGGGGTGCTATGGCAACACAGTTTCTTAGAAGAAGGAACCGAAGACTCACGAAAGACTGGATGAGGAGAGGGGTGTCCCTGTTACTCAGCAGCAGTCACTCAGACTAGAGCGTCCACTTTACTGTCTCCTCCATGGAGAGCAGCCTCCAGGATTACCAAGAGCCACACACTTGCTCTCTTATGCTCTGGCTTTGTTCCTTCCCATCCTCTTTCCACAGCTATGTGGGAATGCCTAGGCTTGCCCAAAAATAGAACAGAAATGCCTCTGGGAGGAGGGCTGCATGCATCTTAATAGGTATTTGTATTCTACATATTTCTTGACCACCACTGCTCTAGACACTAAAAATATAACCATACATTAAAACAGGAGGGAAAACCCTCTACCTTTGTGGGGTTGGCACTCTAATGAGAGAAGACAGCCAATAACAAGCATACGAATAAATGTCATTAGCAAGGGATGAGGACCAAGAAGACAAATCTAACAGAAAATGTGAGTTAAGGGTGTCGAGGACTCAGAGTGGTGACCTTAAAACAAAGCCCTGAAAGAGGTGAATAAACTAACATTCTCAATGCTCAACACAAAGCTGGCATTGAACTCATATGAACACATTCAGTTCTCTATATCCTCGAGCTGGGATTTCAACCATGGATTGAAAATATTAAAAACAAACAAAAAGAATAGCAAGACTATAGAAAACATGGACAGACTTTGTTCTTTGAACAATATAATGTAACAACGATTTGTATAAATTTACATTGTATCAGGTGTCATCCAACCCACAAAAGACTTCAAGTAAGCAGGAGGATGTGCCCAGGTTATATGTAAATGATACTCCATTTTATAGAAGGGACTTGAGACTCTGAAGGTCTGGTGTCTGCAGAGGAACGTGGAACCAATCCTCTGTGGGTACTGAGAGAAAACTATGCTTCGTTTTAGATTTCATTTCTATAAGAAATAAATTTATCAATATACTTTTCGTGTGCTAGCAAGATATACTTTCTGGCAATTATAGTCAATTTTGAGACAGATTATATTTTATTTTATGTGTATTGATGCTTGCATACATTTATGTATGCATGTCACAGGCACGTCATGCCTACAGAGAGACCAGAAAGGGCAGTGAGCCCCCTGTGATTGGAAGTAGAGACTGTTGTGAGCTGCCATGTGGGTGCTGGGAACTGAACACAGGTCCTCTTCAGGAGCAGCAGAGCCTCTGCCTCTAAGATAACTCTTGTGGTTGCATCTGAAATGCCCCCAGTCTCATTTTGAAAACTTGTTCCCTGGCTGGTAGCACTGTTTTGTGAAACCTTTGGAAGCTGGAATGCAGCTGGTTGGAGCTGGGGCCTTCTGCCCCTGCTTCCATCCCGCTCTGATCCCTGACCCCTGCATTGTGATGTCCTGTCGTGGGAGTGCCGCCATGCTTACCTTTACCATCAGACTGGATCCTCTGGAACTAAAAGGTGAGCATTTCCTCCCTGGGGTTGCTCTGCCAGGAATTCTGCCATGGTGATGCAAAAGGACCTAATAGGACTCCATCTGAATGCTTCAATGAAGCCAGGACTCACACTGTGTGGTGTTTCGGCTCCACCTGACCACCCAGTTATGGTAGGAGACGACGGGGACTCAGGGGGACCCAGGGGCTACGGAGCCTCCATTCAGGCGCACGTACTAACCTCTTACGGTTTCCTCCACGGGTCTTCCTGCGGCCGGCACGGGATACACGCTCAAGCACTGATCAGCCAGGAGCTGGATCTCCCGCACAGATGCGTAAGCGCTTGGCAGCACAGCGTCTTCCCTTGAAAGACAAGAAGGGGTCACTTCGCACTTCTCTCCAGGAAGACAAGGTGAACAGTGCTGAGGTCAAAGGCTGTTCTAAACTGTGGTTTAAAAAAACGTATTTGTTTAAATGTCTGAGTGCTTCCTGGAGGTCTGTATGTGTACCGCATATACGCAGTCCCTACAAGGGCAAGAAGAGTACATCAGACCCTATGAGACTGGAGTGACAGCTGACTGCGAGCAGCCACGTGAATGCTGGGAAATGAACCCGGGTCCTCTTGCAAGATCCGAGAGTGTTCTTAACCACTGAACCATCCCTCCAGCTCTTCAAAGGCTTTTCTATTAGTCAAGATCTGAAAAACCTGGACAGAGTCTCAGTTAAAGATTATTTAAACAGAACAAAGAGGTACTAAGGAGTTTTAATGATTCTTCGAAGGTCTTTTTGGTTTCTCTTTGCTCGCACAGACTCCTAAGTTCTAGTAAGGAAGTCATCACTTGGCACGCCACATTTACTAACTGGGTTTAGATGCTCCACAGTCTTCAGCCTCTGCCAGAGAATTCTAGAACCCAGCCTTCCCCTGCTGGGCAAGTGGAGTCTCAAAGCTTATTGTAAGGCTCTCAGGGGTAACAGGGCCCACAGCCCAAGGAATATAGCAAGTGTTTGTGGCAGTTTTGAAATGGTTAGTATGGGCAGTGGGAGAGCCTTAGCCAGGCTCTCACGGTGTATGCTTGCAGTTCCTGTCCACTATGAGCATGCATAAAGGAGGGGGGAAAAAAAACACAGACTAAGAATTCCCACAGCCCTGGCCGTACCTCTGTGACGTGGCCCCGCACGGAAGGAACAGATCAATGGGCACGTGTCTCTTAGAGAACCTCTTATTGCTCTCAATGGTTTCCTTAATCTGAACAGGTACAAAGGTGCATATATAAAAACAGACTTAAGGACACATGTATTTGCAGTTACAAAAGCAAACGTAGAAATCGGTGAACGGAAATGTTGCCGAGTAGGACTTTAGAAACTGAGTACCTTGGCCATGACGGCTGGAGAGAGATTCTCCCGGACATACTTCACATAATCAACGGTGGCCTCAATAACCGAAGCCACGTCGCTCTTCCTCCCCTTGACGTGTGGAAGGAGAGTACGCAGCTGCTCGCAGGAAAACTTGATGCGCTCTCTGTTCCAACAGTTGTAAGGAAATAAGGAAGCATTAGCCTTACCTTCTTCTTTGGGCATAGGGATAAACAGTTCTTCTTTGGGGTTTTTGCGAAAATGGACTGTCCCCATCTTCATCTGGTCTCTGTCTCAGAGAAAGACCATGTCCCCATAGGCCAGCAGCCCTCCCAGCTCCTAAAAATCACAACTTTCAGGGTTGCCCCTCGCCTGTTACACAAAGAAAACAACTGGTAAGGTACAGAGTCTGTGCCCCGGCAGCCCAGCTCCCTCGACCAGGCCATAGCTGCGGTGCTGTGGGTGCCCAGGTAGTGCCCAGCCCCCACAGCCCTGAAGATCTGTTGAAATCTGTCCTGGGGAAGAATCACATGCTAGACAGACATCCTTTGTCAATGCACACTAGAAGTCCAGCAGGCCAGGAGGAGTCAGGATCTGGGTTCGGACCATATTTCCAACGAGAGATCATTTGGTATCTTGTGACATGTGAGTTTTACACATGCTGTGGCTTGGGCTGAAGGAAAAGAAGATAGCTTTCCTAAGCAGAAAAACTGAAATGCAAAGAACTGTGTCCCGGCTAGCATCCAAAAGAGACAGACATGGGAAAAACAGATCTAACTGAGTTAATTCAAGCCCTTGGTATTTTTCCCGAAGGGCATGATTTATCCAGTTGCGATCTTGACGTGTGCAGGGCACCCAGCTGGACCCTTAGGCAAGTCCTTAAATTTCTCTTCATTTCAGAAGAAAAATTAAATTTAAAAATATCTTGTTTGACAAATATATAGTCAGGGGGTGGAAAATATGTTGGTAAGTGGAATTTTTATAGGGCTTCAGGAGTCCCGGAGTTTGGCAGAGACGTCTCAGGGACTATTCTGGGGTGGGGGGGGAGCAGTGGGGAGTCAACAGCTGGACACTATTACTGGAAGGCTTTCCACAGAGAGTACTCACTTACAAAAGAGCTGGAGATGAAACACACGGCAAAGTTTCCGCAGCAAAGCGGTCTCTCAGTAAAATAGGAAAAGTTGCCTAAGCACGTTAAACAGGAGGACGCCTTAAGAAAATGACAGTCTATTAGATCGTCTGCATTTTATCTGCAATGGGGGCTGTGTCATAAAGCTTACTGAGGAAAAGTAGTATTCAAGACAGGGTAGAAAAATAATCCTAGCCGTTAAATAGAGCAAGAATGAAACACACACACAAAAAAAAAGCAAAGTTATCTACAGACGACTCAACTGTCATCAGCATTGCTCCCTTTCCTAGAGCTTTGTCCCTTCCACAGTGAAAAAGTCTTCGTACGTTGTTCCGGTGTGTACTCAAAAACCGCGTGAATGCAGGGGAAACAGGAGAATAACAGACGAAAACAGAGAACCACAGAATGAGCTCACGTCGAGTCCCGACTGCTCTCCAGCCATCCCGCGGCACTGATGCCAGCTGACCCGATGGCGGAGAGGGTAGCGTGCATTTCGTGGTCACATTCCCTAGACTCATCTAGACTGCTGGCGATGTTAAGTCTGGGAAACGTGCGGACGTGATTTCTCTGGGTCGAGGGTTATCCACAACACCAAAGCCGCGACAACACTCACCTCCTCAGCTTTTCTTTGCTTGAGTGAAGAAGAGAAGTCTTCCTGATTCTCTGGGGACCCGACAGTGGGGCCTTTTCTCCAAGTTCTGGGTCACTTTTCAGCTGCCCAAAGCTAGGAGCAAGTGAAAATCAAGGCACATATTAAAGAGGAAAATTGTCAGGCGAATGAGTCACTAACCAGGTGGAAACTACATCTCCTGCTTCATACAAAGGGGGCAAATACATCACATCACTGTACCTGACACATTCGGTACTAAGTCTTTTCTTTCGGACTTTGAGATATCATAAATCTAATGGTCAAAACACTAAAACACATTGATTAAGTATAACATATAGCCAGGGCTAAGACACTCTAATTTTATCTGTTGTGGCTATTCCAAATTACAAGCAATGCTTTTGTATTTTTATTCTTTACAAATTACAAGCAATGCTTTTGTATTTTTTCACTTGTATTTTGTATTCTTTACTTCATGCTGTTGGAAAAGCATTGCACCACCAGCCTACTTCTCCTTCCTTGCTGTAGTTGATAAATTACACACAATGGTTGACACTCGGACAACCCGTTATAAAGCAGACAGAGTTAGATAGCTCCCGCCCAACTGTAAGCTAACGTTAAGTATTCTGAGCAGATTACAGGCCAAGTTATCATTGTCAGGCAGATAGGATGCAGTTTTTACCTACAATACTTTGCACCGGGTCTTACAGTCCCTCTGCAAATCACAGAACATGACTGTATCTACCCTTAAGAAGTTAAGGCGCATGGGGCTGGAGAGATGGTTCAGTGGTTAAGGGCACTGGATGTTCTAGCAGAGGCCGTAGGTTCCATTTCCAGCACCCTACGTGGTGGTTCATAACCATCTGTAACTCCAGTTCCAAGGTATCAGATGCCCTCTTCTGGCTTCTGAGGGTACTACATGCCTGTGGCACACAGACAAGTGCAGCAAAACACACCCATACACATGACATAAAACTTGGTGCTTTTTGGGCTGACGAGGGAGGGGGGCTTGGTTGGGGGAG
Organism: Alexandromys fortis; assembly: GCF_014885135.2. Taxonomy (NCBI): domain Eukaryota; kingdom Metazoa; phylum Chordata; class Mammalia; order Rodentia; family Cricetidae; genus Alexandromys; species Alexandromys fortis. The sequence continues at coordinate 402,119 of NW_026068061.1, read as the reverse complement.
GGGGAGGGAAAGGGGAGGCGGCGGTGGGGAAGAGACAGAAATGTTTAATAAATAAATAAATAAATTAAAAAAAAAAAAAAACTTGGTGTCTTTTCTGAGGTGCTAATCACCACAGCTCTTGTTACAGGGTCTCTTGCTGTCCTGAAGCTCATGAAGTGGGGCCCAGCTACTTGCCCAGGGTGCCCCAAGGATCCTTCTTCTGTTTCCACCTCCCCAGTGCTGGTATTCTAAGCACCCACGTCCCAAAGCTTTTGTGTTTGAATTCTTGGTCTCAAGCTCAAGTCCCCATATTTTCAAACAACTACTTTATTGACTGAGTTATCTCCCTCGCGCTATAATCCTATTTTCTATATCCAAAAGGGCGGAACTTGACTGGAAATTTTACTTTTATTTACAGTGGTAAGATTAGGAGGGAGAGAAAAGGAATTGAGATTAGTAGATACTGAAAAATGCTTTCATGTAGTATAGGAAGATCATGAAACCTCACGGTACCCTCACACCCCAGACGGGGGTCACCTTCCCATAAAACTCTTTGCGGCTCAGCTGCTAGATAAGGTTCACAAAGCTGCTGCTATCAATGAGCCGCTTGCGTGAGGTCATCTTTGGCTTGCCGCACTGAACTGGCTGCCAAGTCCTTTCCCTTTTCCGAACAGTAGATGACTGCACTCTACACATGCTAGGAAAGCCCGGTTCAGCACGTTCACCATCAGCCTCCGCGGGCTACAGCACTTGTTCATTCCGGGCAGCTCTGAGCTCTACCAAAAACCCCCTTGGTGTAAAATAAATAAATAAATAAATAATAAATAAATAAATAAATAAATAAATAAATAAATGTATGTATGTGAGGGAAACATTCGCCAAAAATCGGTTTTTACAAAACAGAGGAAGAGTCTGACCCCAAGTTCAACTGCCTGTGGGAGATAGGCTTGAATGTCGGTTCTAACACCCAGAAGAGAGGCATGCAGACACTGAGACAGCCCAGACAAACTGCCCTGTAGAAAAACTTAAGCTTCCTTCAAAGGTCATATAATAAATTCTCCTAATAGTTGAAGCACTGAGTTTGTGAGTTCAAAACAGAAAAGAAGAAGAAAGTGCTTTAGATATTGACTAGGTAAGATTGTGCTTCTCTGTTCAAATGCCTGAGGTTTTAAGCTGGTGTTTTAAAAGAAGCTTCTATTATTTTATTTGAGTATCAAGGAGCTTTCTTATACTGTGTGGTGTACCATGATCTCAGCTCTAAAATTTGAAACCAAAGAATGCTTCCTGCCTTCCAAGCAAGAGACCGCCCCTCTTCAGCCCTCTCAGCACCGGGGCTCGTGTCCTGTTGTGACAGTCTCTGCAGTATCCTTAATCAAATATACACACTATAAACATTTGTAATATGGAAAAGTAGGAAAAATAAAACTAACCAAAGAAACAGATCAGTAGAAAAGTCATTGCAGGAAGTCTGGATGTGCAGTCCACATTCTGGAAGCCTCTTAATGCTTTCCACATCTGCCGGGAGTTTGGAAAGAGCTCATTTTAATCCTAAAATCACGACCAATGATTTTTTACAAAGCAGGGTTTTTTAACAATAGAAAGCAAATAGATTTCATTCCAGGAAGCATAAAACCACTGCAATTAAAAATTACCATTGAAAGGCTACATATACCACACCATACCCCCAGGACACCCTCTGCCCAGTCAGAACCTGGCAACTTAGGTATTTTACAGTGTGCCTCCAGCCAAGCTTATGCATCACCTTCCTATTTATAAGTGAGCCTCAAGCAACTGCACTCAAGCCTCAAGGGGGAAAGAATCTGCAGCTGTCGGTCCTTGGAGCAATGACAGAGCAACTAGAGAATGACTGTGACCCATCAGAGGTGCTGGGGACAGGTGATGGGCAGCTGCGTTTCTGAGGACCAGAGAACAGAGTGCAAAGGGACCTTGGCCACAAGCTGAGTCAGGCCCAGTAAGGTGAAGCCAGAGGGGGGAGGGGCTGCGGGGGGAGGGGGGGGTTGCTACAAAGTGAACTCACTGCACTGACCACTGAAAACTAAGACTCTAAAGAGGCAAACATATGTGAACTTAAATATTTATAACCCTCAGTGTGTTTCAAGAACATATTAAAGGGATTAACTTTAAGTTTAAAAAAAGTGTCCAGCCTTACGGAGATGTAACTGTGAGTGTGTGAGTTTGTGTGTGTGTGTGTGTGTGTGTGTGTATGTGTGTGTGCGCAGTATGTAGAGTTGATAAACATATACATTGTAAACATAGCACAACCAAATTAGAGTATTCATCACCTTATGTAATTATTCTATTGTGCATGTGTTGAAAACATTTCAAATGGATACTCTTAGCAAGTTTCGAGTATTCCACACAGTATTGTTAATACAGTCATCAAGTATCTTAGGTCTTCACTATTTGCTCGTATGCAAAAACTCTCTACCCTTTGACCAATCCTCTCCATCCGATATCAGCTTAATTCCAAAAAAATTTCTCAGCTACTATCCCAGCATACAGCAAGTAAAAAATAGTTATTAAACCACATTAATTCCAGGACATGGAGGCTGTCTGCTGTCCTTTTGGGATAAAAACTAACGGAATTAGCGCTAAAGTGTTGCAACACACAATACAATAGGTAAGGGATTACAAAGGAGAGGCCTAGTTGAGGCACTGACACCAATGCTTTGTGTCTAAAGCTATGCAAGAGAAAGAATGGCCCTGTATTCACCTCAAGAGGTAAATACATACAAGAAGGAATTACTATGCAACGGGTTAATACTCCTGCCTTTTGAACATCCCTGTAATGAAGTAACCTAATCAATTATATTTTAATAACCAAGATATGAGGGCAGCCAGGTTATCAAATGAAAAGAAACATAGTAACAATCTCAAACAAAAACAAACAGCACCCTTTACCACACAGCTATCATGCATCTCACTGGAAATTTCTGAACATTTCGGCTTCTCTTGCAGATAAAGGATCTTTTCCTCCTTATTTACACTTATTTCCTGACTATGAATAAAAGCACACTTGTGAAATACATAGCAAATGTATTCCTAGTCCACAAATAAAGGAATAAGTAGAAAATCGATTTAAAGATATACAAACATGGTTTTTTATAGAATGTTAATAAGAATTTCTTAAACCTTTGCAAATATATTTTTAACTCACCCATATTTATGAAAAATGTTTTCCAGTACTTTACCACCGTGTTCATTTTGTCCAACGTCAGAGGCTCAGTGAAACTAATATCCACTCCATATTCTGAAATACAGCCTAAAAGAAATCATGTTAGCACCAACTTTGTGATTCCTGGTTGAAAATGAAACACGTCACGTGAGGAAGTCACATACATACCTTTAAATTCTTCAGGCATTATAAAAACAAACAGCAAATATATGTTTTTCTTCTTGCAGGATCTGAGGGAAAAAGAGTTACAATGAAACAAAATCATCATTCAAAGAAAGTCAGACTCAAGAGTTGAACTACTAGGAACTGTACTATAGATGCCTTGAACTTGGAGAATTCGATATGATGGAAAAAAAATTTTAAATTCAGCATCTCGAGTCAAGGAGGAGTGACGTTATGGACCGCTCTTTCGTCACTGAATGAATAACCTAAACCACATCCATATTTTCAGATTTCTCTTTAGCTTAAAAAATGTTGCAGAAAAAAAAATGACATTTCAAGACGACTATGAGAATAAAATCAGGGACTGGAGAGACGGCTCAGTGGTTGAGAGCATTGGCTGCTCTTCCAGAGGCTCCTGGTTCAATTCCCAGCGCCCACACAGCAGCTCACAGCTGTCTGCAACCCCACAAAATGCTAATGCACATAAAATAAAAATGAGTAAATAAAAAAATAAAATAATCAAAATCCAGATTGGGGAAAGTTACGTAAAACTAAAAACTTTTTTAACACATACATGTGTGTGTGTTTGAAACAAGATACATATGTATAATTTAAGACAAAAAAGGAAGAGGAAAGGAAAGCTGAAATTTGAATTTTTATCAAGTTTTTTTTTTTTGGAATCATAGCAAGAAACACTGAATATTGATTAGATATTTCACCATTAAAGAATTCTTCCTTTACAGATGTGTCACTGGTGTTGGGGCTTTTGCTGAGTCCAGTCTTAGACAACTATTTACTAAAACACCAAATGGATCAACTAAACAATGTCAGATTTGCTGTGAAACCCACCCGCAGCAGAACACTCTGGAAGAGGAAAGATGTCCCACTAAGAGCAATCCAAGCTGCACTGAGGACTTGGGAGTTCACTGCTCTAGTCTGCTGTCGTACGCTTGCAAGGTTCCAGACTGAAACGTCCTGCGCAAGAGTTAACCACACTCGTGTGTACAGAACGCCAGCTAAGTACAAGCTGGTTCTTCAGCTCACAGGCTTGGCTCATCCAGGAAGAGCGAACCTCACCTGAGAAAATGCCTCCATCAGACTGGCCCAAAGGCAAGTCCAAAAGGCATTTTCGTGATTAATGACTGATGTGGAGGGCCCAGCCCGCTGTGGCTGGTGCCACCCCTGGTGGTCCTGGGTAGAATAAAAAGCAGGCTGAACAAGCATGAGGAACGAGCCAGTAGGCAACACTCCTCCAGGGCTGTTGGTTCCCACTTTGAGTTCCTGCCCTGACTCCCCTGAACACCGGACTCACATCAGGAGACTGAAATAAACCCTTTCCTCCCCAAGTTACTTTGGTCGTAGTATTTATCATAGCACTAGAACCTAACTAAGAACCCCTGCATGGTACTGTTAGTTTATGTAAAAGTGAATGTATATTATTCTATATTCCATATTTTATCATAGACTTATCTGTCTGTAGGAGGCTGGGTCCAGGGTCCCCCAGGGATACCCAAATCAGTCTGTGTTCAAGCCCCTTGCCCACAAAGGCTTTCAGTTAAGGGGCGGGGCAGAGGACCAGGAAGTCCAGGTAGCCTGGCGGTGGTATCCATCTATCTGGCTTAGTCTCTTCCTGCCTCAGCCTGCCTAGTCCGCTAACCTCCCAGGCCTCCTAAGAGAGTCCCCAGATGTTCTCTACCAGCTTACAGGGGCTTGTCCTGACACCATCTTAATTCTGCTCTCTCTGTCAGCTCTTTCCAGAGGGGAGCCAAGCTGTTGGGACCTAAGCCTGTTTACACACATCCTGATTGGTTCAAGATGCCCTGGGATCCCACTGGGAGAAAGTAACTCCCCCTCCATGGGACTCCAGCTCTCTGAAAGCAGCTTGGGCATGAAGAAGCTGGGCTTTTGCAGAGATCTAAGGTGAAATGGGGGTTGTCTGAGATGGTAGGGTCCTGACTCACTCAGATCCCAAGAACCTCATCACACCCAGAAATAGATTCAGGCCACTGCCAGCTCCACACAGAGCTCAGGGCTCTTGCTTCAATATCCTCCATAAATCTTTTTTTTTTTTTTTTTGGTGGTGGGAGGATTTTCAAGACAGGGTTTCTCCATAGCTTTTGGTTCCTGTCCTGGAACTAGCTCTTGTAGACCAGGCTGGCTTCGAACTCACAGAGATCCACCTGTCTCGGCCTCCCGAGTGCTGGGATTAAAGGCGTGCGCCACCACTGCCCGCCTCCCCCATAAATCTTAATAAACTCTAAAACGCTGTGTCATTTTAATGACAGTTATTTTAAAAAAAGCATTCCTATGGGACCAATATCAGCATTGTATATCAAATAAATTTAAATTATTATTAATTTAAAATTAAATTATTAATTATAAAATTAATTTATTAAAATAAATTAAGCCCTCTGTTGTCACCCATACCTACTCCTTCTCAAGTTAAACCGTTAGTTCTTACAACAGCATGCCAAACTGGCCATATACCCACACTGTGAAGCTTCTATCCATGAAGACACGCTTCCTCTTAAAGCGCAAAGTGATCAGATTTTATGTCAAGTATATCAGCAAACTGTATCTTACAGATGCAAGAGATAGACAGGTCTCAAAGGCGATTTTAAAGACACAAGAGTCAAGATTCGAAACGTTTTACCTGACTAACTTGACAGCCTCCAGTTCCTCCACAGTTAAGGTGGAAGTCACCTTCAAGAAAACGATGTCAAAAGAGTTTGCAGCCAAAAGCCCAGCCACCTTCTTCACGTCGCTAACGGTCAGGGTGATCTGTGCTGTGGCGGAAAAGTACTTCTGGACAGAGCCAGTCAGGAAGTATCTTGTGGCATCTGCAGCCAGCAAAATGTCCAGTCGCTCCTGAAAGAGAAGGGAAGCAGCAGAAGCTGTGTGTGATTACTACCAAACAAACACTAGGGAGAAATAAAGCAATGGCGGCCGACCTGCAGCACTGGAGGCCAGGAAGCTCTGCTTTGCCTCCATGCCCAGGGCTATGCTTGGGTCTGAGCATCTTGCTGCTTCATGAAGATCCGAATGTGCTTTCCCTGTAAACCTCTCTTGCTCGATTTAACAGGTAAGGCTATGATCCAGTTTCTTGTTTGTTTGTTTGTTCTGTGTTTTTCGAGACAGGGTTTCTCTATAGCTTTGGTGCCTCTCCTAGAACTAACTCTTGTAGACCAGGCTGTCCTCGAACTCACAGAGGTCCACCTGCCTCTGCCTCCCAAGTGCTGGGATCACCACTATGTTTCCTAGTTGGAAGTTTCTACTGGAAAATATATTTTGTGAGAAAGTCAAACTAGCAAGTCCCATATTATTTATCTTGCTAAAAACACATTCTGGAGAACAAATAAAAAAGTCTAAATTTGGTGCTAGAGAAATGGCTCAGTGGTTTTAAGAACCCTGGCTACTTTTGCCGAGGACCCAGATTCATTCCCGGCACCCAGAGGTGACTTTCAGCTGTTGCTAATGACAGTTCCAAGGGATCTGGTCCTCTTCTGGCCACCATAGGTACCAGGCACACACACGGTGCACATACATACATGCAGACGAAACATTTAGACATAAACATCTCATAATGTCTTAAGTGAGTTTATAATTGTGCATTGGGCCTCATTCCTAGCAATCCTTGGCCACATGAAAACATGGGTTGACAGGTGGGCGGGCGACTGCCTCTCTCCACACAAGGCAGCATCCCTCCTATGAATATCTCCCTCTCCTCCATCCCCCACGCACTTCTGTTGAGAATGCCCGGAATTTGAGATATTATCTTTTGTATTTACAATTAATATTTACACGTAATGATTTCTGTTGTCATCTCTTTGGTCTGTACTATTCCTTGTAGTTCCTGCTTGCTTCTCTCTGGGATTCACTTTATTGAATTTCAGTGCGGGCTCAGGAGATTCTTCCAGCCTGACAAGGCTGTCACTGCGCTCACAGGTAGTTAGCTGGTCTAGGTCTCTGAATTTTGAAGATGATGATGCATCACCTTGTGATATTCAGAGTGGCTGTAGAAAGTACCAAGCCCTTCATCTCCTGTGTCCTGATAGTATCTGAGTACAAGACTTGTTACTGGCTCTGGAAATAAATGGTACTTCTTCAACAGGGATCACTTTTTCCTCTCCGTTGTCTTTCTCTCTTTGGGAATCTTCTGTGAAATGTTGGAAACCCAGGAAGATTCTTTTTTCCATTTCTCTGTGATAGATTAGGTTGAATTCTTGGCCTACAGTCCTTTAAAAAGTACTGAATTTAATATGACTTGTGAATTTTTAAGGTTTTATATTTTTAGTGTTTTCATAACCTGTTATTTTGGGAATGTGATAACGTCTCTGAAGAGACAAATTAGAATTTTACTTGTGTCTACAGTGTGTGCATTGAGTCATACGTGTGTGTCTGTGTGAGGAGGTCACAGAACAACCTTGAGTGTCGTTTTTCCAGCAGCGTCTACCTTGTTCGTCAGGACAGGGTCTCGTGCTGGGCTTGGAGTTTTCTAACTACGACAGGCTGTCTGGCCAGGAATCCCCATAGCTCCACTTCCCCAGAGTTAGAATTCCAGGAACATGCAGTCACGCCCTGCTGTGTGTTCATGTGTGATTGTGCACGTGCATGCCTGCAGGTGGTCGGAAGAAGACCGCATGGGATTTCTTCTTCTGTGTCTCCCCATCTCATTTTTTGAGGCGGAGTCTCTCACTGACCCTGGAACTCAAAGATTTGCCTACACTGGCTGACCAGTGAGTTCCAGGGGCTCCCCTCGTCTGTTCCCAATGCAGGAGAGTGGGGGGCTCAGGCATGAGTCACTGTGCCCGGTCTCTACACAGATGCTTAGGTCCTAATGTTTTCACGTAATTACTTTACCAACCTTGCCATCTCCTCAGCCTCGCAAATTGGAATCCAGGCATTTGTTTCTGTTCTCTTTTGTCCTAGCCCCTGCAGCTTGCTCTTTTCACAACTACCAAAACAAGATTGGTTATGAACAAAACACATCTCTTTCTTGTCATACTGGAGATAGGACAAGTCCAAGATGAAGGTGTTGGCAGGCCCAGCGTCAAGCAAAGGCATGATTTCTGGTTCAGGGAAGGCAGCCTCTCGGTGTGCCTCCATGTGGTCAAAGGCTGATGGGTCTTCCTTGGGCCTCTTTTACGGGAACACTTATTCTTGATGACAGACGGGTCCTAATCACCTCGGAACAGCCCCACCTCCTAATGTCAACACCTTGTAGTGAGGACATCGGGATGTATATTTGGAGAGGACACCAACACTCCTAACAAAGCAGGCTCACAATGTATGCCCAGTAGAGCTGCACACTTGGGCGGCTGCACCTACCTACATCCGGGAATCTTAGGGAAACTTACGCATCAAAGGCTATGTGGCTGTAAATATCCCCAGCATCTTTTAAATGGAAACTGATTTGGGTCCAGTGTTAGGGAGCAGGGAACTGGGAAACGGACTGGACAGCAGAAACTGAGTCTGTGCCGGTTCCTGGTCACATAGAGGACTAGAAATTACCCACACTGGGAGCCTCCTTCCCACACACAGCTCACTTTCCAAACATCAGTTCACAGGCATGTCCCGGAGGTTACCGCATCCCTGCTCTGGTCAGAGGAACAAGCTAAGCACAGGTGTTCTGCATGTAGCTGCTTCCACACCAGGTGATCGCCCTCTGCACAAGTGCGACCCTTTGCTTCTGCCCATCACTAATAGGTCCCACCTCAGCATCTCTCCTCTGCTGTCTACAAAGCTGTACCTTTTCTCCGTCACACACATTTGAGCCTGTCGCTTTCTAGATTTCAAGTCTGTGGGTTTTAGGTTCTGAGAGAAACGGCTGTGTTGGAACCAAGATTCCATCTAGAACATCGGGTGGCTGCGTCTCCTTAGGTTTTAACGTAGAGTTGTCCCGCCCCTTTCTTTTGCAGTGATATTTACTTGTTGGAGGCTGAATTATTTTAAGTGTTTCCTGCTGTGACATTCAGAACAGAGGCGGTGGAGGAAACATTTATACTCAATCCACCAGCAGGAGCCAGTCTCACTCACCAGCTCCATCAACAGCAGAAAGGTTAAAAAGGGTCCACTCATTAATGTGTTCTTTGGTTTTGTTTTGTTTTCTGCGACCTGACACCAGCCTCCAAACTTGCCTCTGTTTCCCTCGAGGGCCCTAACCTTTTCAAAACATACCATGACCTTTTCCTTCAAAAATAATTATTTCGCTATTTGAGACACAGCCTTGGTATAATCCCTAGGCTGGTTTCAAACACTCAATCCTCCTGTCCCAGCTCTTGGAAACTACAGAGACCCAGGGAGAATCTGGAGGCCCTTGTGGTCTGTTTCACGTCATTTGAAAGCCACACCATAGGTCAGTAGCATCTCAGGTGCAACCCATTAGTGTTTGTTGTCCAACTCTACTGGATCGCACGGCTAATTCTCTCCCAGCACCTTCCTGAGACCCCTCAGTAACACTGTACCACTGTAACAGTGATAGTGTTTATGGGACCTGACTCTAAGAAGGTTATAGTTTTGTTGACTTTTTTTCCAAATAATGTTTTAGTTGAAGCAACTGCCAATGTGCTAATATAATTTATCGGCATTCATAAAATGATTATATAAATGTTTCTGTGGAGTGTCTGTGTATGTGTGTGTGTATGTGTGTGTGTAAGAGAGAGAGAGATGTGGCATGTATGTGGTGTGTGTACGTGGTATCTGTGTAGTGGTATGTCTGTAGTGTGTGTGTGTGTGATGTATATTATGTGGTTCGTGCTTATGCGGTGTGTATGTGGTGCTGTGTGTGTGTTTATGTGTTTGATGTGTGTGGTATGTACCTGTGTATGTGGTGCTGTGTGTGTGTTTGTGTGTTTGATGTGTGTGGTATGTACCTGTGTATGTGGTACTGTGTGTGTGTGTTTGTGTGTTTGATGTGTGTGGTATGTACCTGTGTATGTGGTGCTGTGTGTGTGTGTTTGTGTGTTTGATGTGTGTGGTACGTACCTGTGTATGTGGCGGGTGGGTGGGGTCAAGTGCTCTTTATGTCACTCTCCACCTTAGGTTTTGAGGCAAAATCTCTCACTGAGCCAGGCATTAGGCTAGATTGGCCAGCCAGTGAGCTCCAGGGTCACCCCGATTCTGGCTCTGCTCACCAAGCACTGGGGTTACAGATGCATGTGTGGCTATGTCTGCCTTTATCTGGGTACTGGGTGCCAAACTTGGGTTCTCATGATGGAGCCGCAAGCACTTCCCCAACCAAGCCACCTACCTCTCCAGCCCCCTATTTTTTCTTTTATGTTAATATAGCAATTTTTCTCTCACTGAGCCATCTGAGAACAAGACGAGGTGGTATGAACAATGACACTAAAAATAGAAACCAGGGGATAGGTAATAGAAAATAGGTATAGGCTAGGGATAACTGTAGAATTTTCTGTTAGGAAGTTTGGTTCTCTTAGTCTTCTCAAACATCTTACTGCTTTGTGTTCCTGCTTAATTGTGTTTGATAATTACTGTCCTCATAGGTGTTTATTGAGCCTTCGTACCGGGCAGAGGCAGTGCTAAGAATACAGGTGAAGGGGCAGCCAAGCACCCTGCACACAGGGCTTCCCATGCCTTCTCTGTGGTACAGACAGCAGGGCTCACAATCCTTGGGATGCAGAACAGTGCACGGAGCCTTGGTTACCAGCCCATTTCCATCATCCAGTGTGGGGCTGAGGGACCAAAGGCTTCAGGGCAGGAACCAGTATCTGCCTCTTGGTTCCAGGCACCACCACTGGCTCTAAGAGACACGACCTGTATCTGCAAGGCAAGCTCACAGTGCAAGGGCCCCATGCCCAAGGTAGACCCCTCTATGTTTTCTTAAATACCAACCTGAGCGCGCGCGCGCACACACACACACACACATTGTTATTTCAAGCTGAGAGGATGGGAAAGAATTCCAGGGATGTACATTCAGACTGGGCAGTGGAAACTGTTCTCCCCACTGCGTGAATCACAGGCTCAAAGAACAAAAGCAGCTGCCTCTCTGAGCCTTGTCCTGGGTGGTACCTGGTGTTCTAACTGCATGATTCTCCTTCCAGGTTCCCCTCCCAGAGCCCCCAGAATCTATCAGTCTTGTGGAGAAAAGTCAAGAGCTTTAAGGCACAAAGACATGGGGAGGAGTCTGAGGAGGTAGGGAAGAAACTAAGATGGTGGGAAGTAGCAGAATAGGAAAACCTGCTCTGTGCAGGAGCCCAAGGTTTGCTGGGTGCTGAGACGCCGGGTACAAGACAAAGCCGTTCCAGAAAGAGGTGACCGGTCCTCTCGCCAAAGGCTTCTTTCCCTGACCTACAAAGCCAGAGCCACAACATACTCAGGGTGTCAGCAGTCACACAGATTAGAACACTGAGAACACCACTCAAGACCACTACCCAGCAATGTAAATTTAGCAAATAAAGTATAATCAGCGTAAATCCGAGTGTTGACTCAGCACGCTGTTGATGGTGTGACACCGGAACACAGGCAATAGGAAGGCCTCCCAAGGATGAGAGGAAAAGAATGGAAAGTTCTAGCGTATTCTCCTTTGCAAAATTGCCTTTGAACACGTCTATAATTTCCACCTAAGAACACAATTGGCTAGATTCCATTTGATATCATTTTTTTCTGTTATGAATTGCTTAGTGCATTTTTTTAACCAATACATTTTCATTGGAAATTTTTTTTAAAATGACGAGGAAAAGAAACCCCATGCTTTCTTAGGGGTAGGCCCTATTAACACCCTGCCACGTCCTTTAATGATGGGCAGCTTTATAACCCCACGGGCACCCATGTCCTTATCTACACCAACTCATTTCTGGCCACATTCAGGAAACCGCAGTCTCTACAGTTTTGCAGCCCCAAATCTCCATCTGCAAACGGTGGCAGTCTAAACCCTTAATTAATAACAGCAGGTGCTCAAGTGCTTAGAGCAAATCACTCCTCCATTTTAGTGAGCTGTTATTTATGTCAGTCTTATCACGGGGTGCAGCGCCACAGACAATCAGCAGTGGCTGCCTGGGCCTGAACTCTCAGAGGGCAATCACTGGCCTCCGGTTTCCCCGGAGACCAAGGAGGGATTTAGCTCTATCTGGAGACTAAGCAAACTGCGGGGCTCACAAGACTCAGAGGGGGCTCTCCACTCTCCTGGGTCAGAATCCACTAAAAAAAAATCAGGCATTTTATTCAGAATTCCATTTTTGTGCAGTTTTGCTTAATCCTGAGCCATCAGACTCCTTTCCTTAGCGCCTTCGCTTTTGCGCGCGAACCCCCCCCCCCCACCAACCCCCGGAATTACCAAAACCCGTTAAACAACCTACAGAAATAATTTCGTTTCCTGAAGCTTGTTCCTAAAGGCTCAGAAGGTTAAGTAGTCAAAGCTTATTATAGGTTTTAACAAAACTCCTCTAGGTGTAAGAGACCCCCACCTCCTACAGATAGTGCTGGCTCCGCCTTCTGGGGTGAGTAATGTTCCTCTAGGCATCCTAGCCGGGCTTTCCCGCTATTTTGTTTTGTTTTGTTTTGTCTCGTAGACAGGTTTTCACACTGTAACCCAGAACAGGCCTTGAATTCACAGCATCCTCCCGCCTCAGCTTGCATGGGGGCTAAGTCACCAGGCCGGGTTTCACGTTACTTTTTTTTTTTTTTTTTTTTTTTTTTTTTTAAATCTAGACTAGTTAACCCTGTGGGTGGGTCACCAAGGGTCTGATCAAAGTGCGCTTCTGGGACCTCTCTCTGCAGCGTACGGACGGACCCGGTACGTACAGTAGTACATTGGCAAGCAGGCTTTGTTTGTGCAAGGCCACCTTGGGTCGCCATCTTCGAAAGGCGAAAGGCGAACCGTGCAAGGACAGGGACTCCGGAAATACATGCAGAGAAATGCACGCTCCTATAGCCCAAACCTTCCCTGTAGGAAAGCTCCAGCCGGGTCTCCCAATCCCAGGATGGCCCCGAGGTTCTGCTCCGGGCTCCAGGGTCAGGGGATTCAAAGTCTGGCCTGGTGGCTTTCTGGCCTCAAATAACAGCCCCACACCGGAGCGCAGCTCCAGGCCCTTGATGGAGCCTCCTGGGTGCACCCTGGTAGGGCTGCGCCTGCAGGGCCGAATGGGGTGATGTTCACAGCTGCCTCCACGACAGCTCCTACCTGCCCTGGCCTCCGGCCTAGCTCCCCACTGCTGATCAGGTCGGCCATGGCGTCTAGTGCTCCGCAGCTTCTTGGCGGGCCCGCGCTGCGAGGGGCGGAGCGAGGCGCAGAGAGCGCCCGCCCGGGGGCTGTGGGAGCGCTGGGCAGAGTGACGTGGACACCCCAGGCCTGCCACTCACGCCGCAGGCTGGCTTGCTCCACTACGCATGGGCAGAGCACCCTCTGCTGTGATGGATGCCTGGGGTGGGCCAGCCACTTAGCGGTCCTACAGATGCGCCAGTTTGTCCCATAAAATATATTTGCCTCATGCCCGTGCATATGGACAGCGCTCGTATGGCAGTTTCTTTAATTCATTCTTCAATTTGGAATTGCTCGGTTTTATACTGCAATTTAACACGTTGGCCCCGTTTCCTCAGCTGAGAAACTGAGGCAGTGAAGAAGTTTCTGGTGGCTGCTGACCAAACCCGTTATTCAGCCCTGGCTCAGCACTGAGATAGGATCCTTCTCTTTGTTATTGTGTCTAGGTTTTTCTAACGCTTAGGAACCCGTTCTTGTGGTGACACATCTCACGGGGACACAGCACAGAAGAGCTTTGTGAGGCCCACCACGGTAGGTGGTCTGTCTCCCAGCAAACCCTCTGGGTGCCTCGCGCTACAGTTGCATTCTGCTCTGGGCGGCTGATTTAGGTCTTCAGAGTAGTCCTGTGCCTCTCTGCTATTTGGTTGGAAAAAGGTGAGATAAATAGTTTTGGGGGAATCCTCCTTCGTCCATGATTCTACAAACAGTGGGCTGAAAAATATGAGAGAAACTGGCCAGGTGTGGTGGCACCCTCCTTTCATCCAGCACTGTGGAGGCAGAGGCGGGGGAAGGATCTCTTGAGGCCAGCCTGGTCTATCTAGTGAATTCCTGGACAGCCAGGACTACATAGAGACCCTGTCTCAACAAACAAAGGAGGAGAGAGAAAACTGCACCACTGCTAAACTTGTACAGACCCCTCCTTTTTCATTCCCTAAGCAATAGAACAATAGCCACTATCTGCATCATTGTTAGATTTAACAGGGTGGGCATCCCTTATCTAAAGCCTTCAGGCCTGAAACCTTTAACAAAGGATAGGATTTCTTTTCGTATACAAATTGGGACATCTTGGAGGTGAGACCCGAATCTAAGCCTGAGATTCAGACCAGGTAATAGGACAGAGACTCAGCCCTTACACGTGAAGTACAATCATGTTCATAAGCATCTTATACTCCATACCCAAAGGTGATGTTATGCAGGGTTTAAAAGTAGTTTTGCACCATGCACAGATCCCCGTGTGTATTTGGATGTGGAAAGGGAGGATCATGTGACATCATGTCAGCAAAAGGGCTCCGAGTTTCAGAAGAGTTTAGATTTTCAAATTAGCTATGTTCCACCTGCAAAAGGCTGATTTAAAGGATACTTAAAGATGTTGTTTATATGCAAAATCAACAGCATTTTATATAAAGGATCTGAATACTAGCAGATCTTAGTAGCGACAGGGGGCCTGAAATCAATCCTCTGATTACAAGAGTGAAATCTGTACACGGATGCATTTTAATAAGCCCTACCTCTCTACTGCCTTCAACCTCATCGGGGACTGAGAATAAGTAAATGGCTGTGAAGAGGATGGCCTCCTTCATCAGTATAAGATATGGGACAAGGGGGCAGTCGGACTCAGACTCTGGGGTATGGTGTGACCTGAAGCCACTTGGAACATTTTTCTCTTGAACAGAAACTAACTTTCCTTTGCTCCAGGGGTCAGGAATAGCAACCGTGGGGCTATAAATATAGACATATTTAGGTTGAATAAAAAATGACCTTAAGATAATAGGAGAGAAAGGCATTCCTAATGGGGGAGGGGGTAGTTTTTGTTGTTGTTGCTTTGTTGTTGCTGTTGTTATTTTGTATCTAGAATGTGAAAGGCTAAAATTGAGAAGAAGCAACCTAGATATTTTTAGCATCTCCAAAGAAAGCTTAATTTTCAAGCGGACAGCTACCTACTGTTTTACAGTAGATCTCCCTGAAGGGGATTTCGCTGGACAGGCCTCTCCCCTGCCTGACAGTTGGCAATGTCCAAGGACAGTGAGGTGAACTGGCTTCCAGCTGGCTGAGTTGAATAATTCTGCTAAATATTCTGCAATGCTCAGGATAGCCTTAAAAGTACCTGCCCCACAGAGGTATTAGCCTTGGATAGCGAAACCTGCCATCAACCTGTGCATTGTAAAAGAACACAAGCCATGGATTTCCTGTGTCACCTTTAACCTGTTTGAACTGTTCTTGTGTCACTAGAGACAAATGGGCAGGTAACACTTCCTACAGTCCCTATAGCATCAGCATACTGAATATAGTACCACGACATAAAATATTGTAACACCAATTCTACACTGATAAATTAGAAAAATGCACCTAAAATTACTCATTCACTCTAACCTACAAGATGGCAAAGCACATGAGTTTTATTTACATGGCTCTCCTAACTAAATTATTATTGTATTTTTACTTTCATTTTTGGTTCTGGGGGTTGAACCCGGGGCTCTGTGTGCACTAGAAAGTACTATATTACTGAGACCTCCCTCGGCCCTCATAGTTGCTCTTCATTTTGAGACGGGGGAGGGGGTCTTACTGAGCTGCCTAGGCTGGCCTGTGATCCTCCAGCTGCATAGCTACTATTACAGGCCTGTGCCACCGGGTCCAGCTAATTGTTTACTTTTTATAATATACATATAGAATAAAAGACTTGTTCAAATGAACTCTTGTGTTTAAGAAAACAAAACAAGCAAAGCATTCACCGTTTGAAAATCTACGTTGGTGTGTCCTAGCGACTAGCACATACTGTGTGCCTAAGGTTATTTATCACCGGGCTAATTTCCAAAGCTGTCTCTTTTCAAAGATAGTGGGACTGAAGAGAGTGTTTTCATGAGACTTTAACCACAAAAGCCAAAAGTCAGAGAGTTCACCAATTTCAGGCATTTTACTTAAAACCTTTCCCATATAAGACATTAAAGTGTATGTGTATATATATGTATATATTAAATAATATATATGACTAATATATATTAAATAATAATATAAGAACAGTCTTATACCACCTTTGCAATATGCATGACTAGCAGAATTCCACTGATCGTCAAGTCCTGTTGTAGAATT
Source organism: Alexandromys fortis (assembly GCF_014885135.2). Taxonomy (NCBI): domain Eukaryota; kingdom Metazoa; phylum Chordata; class Mammalia; order Rodentia; family Cricetidae; genus Alexandromys; species Alexandromys fortis. The sequence goes on along the minus strand of NW_026068061.1, from coordinate 385,479 downwards.
ATAAACACAAGTATTTCTGTTCTGTACTGTTCAAACTTCTGCTTCCGCTTTTGTCTCCACCCATCTTTTCTGGCAATTCACCAATAGCCAGAACCAAGGCTTAGGACAGAAGCCGGAATACGAACGCCTTGTCTTATGAAACTGCCCGCTTGTCTCCCGTGCCCAACAAGGTCCTCTCGTCTCTCGGTCTCTGATTCCTGCCATCCCGACCTCTCAGCCTCTGGTCATGGTGTCTTCCTGCTGTTCCTTCATTCCTCTCATTCTCTTTCCGGACTTTCTACTGTGTGGTTCTCTGCTGTGGAGACCCCTCCGGGCACTCCCATCAGAATGGAGCCCCTTACACTATTGTTTACTGCATGGTTTACCCTGATGTAAATAACACATTAGTTTGTCTTCTCCCAATCTCTAGAATGAAGACCAAGAAAAATGCCTGACGCATAGCAGGCATTGAAATATTTGAATTGAAGAACCAGTTATGGAGCTGGAAAGATGGCTTAGCAGTTAAGAGCACCGGCTGTTCTTACAGAGGACTCATGGCTAATTCCCAGAACCCACATGGCCCCTCATGACCATCAGCAACTCCAGTTCCAGAGATGTTTTCTTCTGGCCTCCCAGGGTTCCTGCATGCACGTTGGGCACACACATATATCCTCTCTCCCTCCCTTTCTCTCCCTCCACATACACACACCCCTCTCCCTTCCTTTCGTCCCCCCACCAACATATGAACACACACACATCCCTCTCTCCCTCCCTTTCAACACCCACCAACACCTCTCTCTCTCTCTCTCTCTCTCTCTCTCTCTCTCTCTCTCTCTCTCTCTCTCACACACACACACACACACACACACACTGCTCACACAATGACAGGCACATTTCTCACACACATACATATATATATATATAAATGTATTTTAAGATAAGGGCAAATCAAGGGTATTCCAGCAGTTGATTGGCACTAGCGGACTTTATGTCTTTAAAGACATGAGCCTATGATCTGTTCTATCTCATAATGCCACCCATTGTGCAGTGAGACACAAAAGACAGGATTTGTTGGAAAGAAATTGCATGACCAAAATGAGTTCGGTATCTGAGTGACTGTGTTGTCGTTGCACGGCTAGGGCCATCCAGAGAGGAAGGGGGCAGTTTTAATCTTGTCTTTTCTAACCTAAAACTGTGCGAGAGCCTTTCTGTTTATGCACTTAACTCTTTTCCTCGGTGTTACAGTAGAGCCCACACTCTTGTTCCCCCGTCAGGCTTTCAAAACCCAGCATTTAATCAAGTCAGCCAAATCAGTCTCTCTCCCCAAATCAGTCTCTCTTCCCAGAAACCCCTTGACCAGGCGGAGGAATTTCTTTGGTGCTATGGATGAAGCACGAACCCAGGGAAGTCCCTAAGCTCTGTTAGCCAGCTCAGTGACTTGGGAACAGTACTGGCCATGTCCTCTGTGCCTCCCCAGCTAACCACTCAATTCCCGACCGTCCTCATTTCAACCTGAATTTTCTGTGGAATTTGCCCTGCATCTGAGAGGCCAGACCCTCTGTTACTTGTATGTCTCCTTCCTGCTCAGTTCTCTTAACCCAGAAGTGTGGTTTTGAGAGCTGTGTGGTTTAAGTTCACAACGCTTAACAACAAGTGCTCCGGTCTGTCCGGCTCGGATCTCCCCCACAGCATGAACGGACTCATATTTTCTTGAATATATGCTACTGTGTGTAAGCCAATCTGTGACGTTGTGTTAGAGCAACTCAGTAGGAACCCTCGTATGCCTCTGCTCAACAAGCACAACTATTTTAGCATCATAGGGTAGAGACCGTTTTACTAGAATTCATATCCCAGGAACTAGTAAGTTGATAACAAACACGCACAACCCCATAGGTTAAGAAGCATTTCCCTTAGGCAGGAGAAAAAGATCACATAGAAACTGATTATGCCCAGCAGAAGACTGTATTGGTCTTGACAGTTTTCCTATCAACTAATATACTAACTTTCAAAAGCAGGAATTGGTTCTCGAAGATCTACCTCATTTCTAACCTCAGAGCCTTGTACAGGGTACAGAACTAAATGGAAGTGACATTAGAACTCTGGCTGAGGCTGTGTCACACAGGATCCAGAGTGCTCCCCACTCCCGGGCAAAACCGTGCCGCTGAACCATGAAAGTCAGCAGATTCTTCAGAGCGTCTGTGGCTGTAGTGCCTGGGAAGAGAGTTTCAAAGGGGCTTGTTCTGCTTTAGCCACAGTGACAGCTGGCCTAAGCCGTCAGGAATTTCTGTCACCAAAAATTCAGGCAATCTTAAGAGGAGAGATTTCTTGTCGATGGATGTTGGGGATAACACAAAGTAGAAAGGGGACATCTTGAATACATAGTGACAGCAGAGAAGAGCCTACTGGGCTAGTTTTTCATATTTATTATAAAGCTTTCGTAATACCTAAGTGTGCGTGCGCGCGCGCGTGTGTGTGTGTGTGTGTGTGTGTGTGTGTGTGTGTGTGTAATGTAAAGTATAAAGATAGGGGTACAAAGCCATACTCTGACACTGCCAACAATTTGAACTCTTGGATGTCTCCTACCATGCTCCCCAGTTATAATTTTTCTATTATTATTTATATTTACTTCTTTTATTGATGAGGCCAGGCAGAGTCGTTGGATAACAGAGAAAACCTTGTGCAGCGCTTCTGACACCTGAAGGTAGTTGCTGCATCAACGGAAACAACTGAAACAAGTGACATTAACTCAGCAGCTTGTGGGGAGCGGGGGACACCAGACAGGCACTGGGTGTAGAAGCCTGAAGACTCCTGTTATTCACAGAGGACTAAGTACTCAGCAGGTGTGTAGACCCAAGAAAAGATGTTGGGGGAAAATATTAGTAGTAGGTATGTCTTTAAGTCAGTTGTCTCTAAAGAGTACAGCCAGCCAGCCTGGTCTACAGCATGAGTTCCAGGACAGCCAAGGCTACACAGAGAAACCCTGTCTTGAAAACCCGAAACAGTGAGTTTGAGTGCAAATAACCCATTTTCAAGGAAAACCTAGGAATCAAGAACTGCGAAGAGTGTGACAGTGTCCCTCTAGGGTCCCCACAGCAAAGATGAAACCGAGAAGAACTCCAGAGCCACCAGGACCCATGCTGTGACAGAGCTCAACCACGACTGTCACCTTTACTCCCAGGAGGAAATAAGTTTAAATACTTGTTTGGTGACTCTCAAGAGGAAGAAAGAGGAATGGACCAAAGAAACAAATTATGCTTAGAAATTATGACTATTATATATAGAATTCACTCCTCCTTTACTGTATGTGGTGTGTATGTGTGTGTGTGTGCGTGTGCACACACACACGTGTATATATGGGCTTGTATATATGTGTAGAGGCCAGAGGTTGGTGTTGTATGCCTTCCTCACTCTCCGTCATATTTTTTGATACGGGATCTCTCATTGGACCTGGAACTCAAAATTTGGCTATTAGAAATAGTGTTTGGTGCAATATGAGTGAGAACAGGTTAATTGCTTTAGTAAGAAGTAAAATCCAAATATTGGTGGCCAAACACAGAACACATACAAAAACAGACGGCTTTATTCACACAACCACCAAATGAGGATTAGCATGGTGAGTTTGGAACAAACCTGCTACCTTCGATAATTCAGGGACTCAAGAGTCTTCCACATTGTGGGGCTACTGAACATCTGGGCTTTGAGATTTGCTTCTTTGGGATGTGTACTGCCAGCAATTCAGAAGCTGAAGCAGGAGGATGGCCAGTTTAAGGCCAGCCTAGTTACTCTAGTTCACTTTTCTGTTGCTGTTACATAACACAGACCAAGAGCCACACAGGGGGGAAAAGCTGTATTTGTTTCTTCTTTCCCGACCTCCTAACTTACCTCTGAAGTGGGTGCTGAGGGTGATGCCATCTGCAGCTTCTAGGGCTCGTTTTCTGAATGAACATGGGTATCCAGAGATGCCTCTAGAGCCCTTTTAAAATCACTGTACTAGAACATAGTAGTAGCTTTTTTTTTTTTTTGATAATGTAATTTCATCTATATAAAAGCATGGGACTGAGGAGCTGGCTCTGTCGGTAAAGTGCTTGCCTGACTAAGGACCCGAATCTGATCCCCTGCATCACATTCCATTTATCTTTTATCTTTATTATTTATTTGCTTATTTATTTATTTACTTATTTATTTGGTTTTTTGAGACAGGGTTTCTCTGTGTAGCTTTGGTGCCTGTCCTGGAACTAGTTCTTGTAGACCAGTCTGGTCTTGAACTCACAAAGATCTGCCTGCCTGTGCTTCCCAAGTACTGGGACTAAAGGCGTACACCACTACTACCTGGCAGCATTCACATTTTTTTTTTAATGTTTAAATGTTTAAATGCTTACAGGAATAAAGCTTTTAAAAAAGATCAACAACAATATAAAATTACACAAATGCACAGCATTCAATAAAAATTATATAATGGGCAGAAAATGAGTTCAGGAACCAGGAGAAAAATCATTCATAGAAACAGACTGGATAAATGAAATAGAAAATAAGCCCATTAAAACTATGGCTATGTTGTCAGGCGGTGGTGGTGCACATCTTTAATCCCAGCACTTGAGAGGCAGAGGCAAGAGGATCTCTGTGAGTTCAAGGCCTGCCTGGTCTACAACAGCAAGTTTCAGGACAGGCTCCAAAGCTACAGAGAAGCCCCCCGTCTTGAAAAACCAAAACAAACAAACAAAAAACATGGATGTGTTTCTAACACATTCAGAGAGCATAAAAGAAGACCAGGGTGGGGAGGAGGCACAGCCAAGGAGAAGGATCTTGGACGTCTTTGTGGGCCAGTCCTAGAAATGACGTACATGTTTTATGCTTAGATTTTTGTTCTGACTGTGCACGGTGATACACGTCTGTGGTGCCAGCATTTCAGAAGCTGGGGGAGGAAGATGGCAGTAGCCAGCCGAGGAGTTCTAGTTTAGTCCTCTGTTGCTATGATGTAACATTTAGAGACAGCAGCTTAGGAGAGGGAAGGGTTATTTGGTTTATTTCCATTTCACAGGCCATCTCTGAGTGAAGTTGGGGCTAAAGCTCAAAGCTGAGACCACGGAAGAATGGGGCTGGCTCCTTGTTTACAATCCAGGACCACCTACCCAGGAGTGGTGATGCCCATGGTAGACTAGGCCTGCTTTCATTGTTGCGGCATAAATGAACGCAGGCAGATTGTAAAAAAATATATACACAGCTTTAATGGAGGAAATTAGACTTACAGATCCAAGGTTCCCGAGGAGCACTGGAAACAGAAAAGGGGCTCGCGCGCTTTATCAGTAAACATTGGCCCGAGGCAAGCCCGCCCCCTTAGGGACTGGCCTAACCCTACATTTCATGAATTAGCTAGGCAGAAAATGCCCTGCCGACCCTCCCCCCAGGCTGATCTGATGGACAGTGTTCAACTGTGGCTTCCTCTTCCTAGATAACCAAGGTGAGCCACTACAGTAAAGTGTGTAACAGGACCGTGCCTCAAAGACGAAGACTAAGACAAGCGCACAGTGACCACCAGAAGGAAGACACCAATGGGTTTATCTATTTGATATAGGGTCATTCACAATTCTTTACCCCTGTCACTAAGCACAGCCGTGTGCTTCTGAAAAGAGTTTTTAACACATACAACAACCCAGCATGTACGAACTTCACACTGGTAAAACAGAGTGCTCCCCACCTGTGAGTCATGATCTTCACGTGTGTTTCATGGAGAAAGGGAATTGCTGGTTGAGAATAAAGCAGTCCGGGCTACAGTCCAGCAGTTTGAGCACCAAATACTCTTTTCCTCTCCTTCACTTCCATGGCAGGGAAGACAAGACAAAGCCACGTGCCCCGTTTTATCCAGGCACTAACACAAAGAAATAGAATGGCTGAAAAACCAAAAATGTTTTTACGTTGCATTTTAATACATTTTCTTTGCTTTAGGAAAAGTTTAGTATCAAGTGGATGAGCTCTTTAATTCTGCCCTTGAAGGAGTGGCGAAGCCAAATTTATCCGTTCACTGCGACTGAGCAGAGGGGTAGAGATGAAAATAGACGAGACGGTTGTTTGCAGACATGAGAACATGAGAGTATGAGCCTTGAGAAATGCAGCAATGCAGCAAGCCCTGCGCCTGCTCAGTTCCTCCCCATAGCACAGCACAGTCCTCAGGGAAGGGGGCACCACGCTAACAGGACCACTTCCCACAGCTGCGGAGGCAGGAGCTGGAGAAAGAGGCTGACGTTGCAGAACACAAAGACTTGTACAAAAACACAACCCCAAGTCTTCACAGGTGACCATGAGCCCCTGCTGGACACCAAGGTACAAGGGGCAAAGCTGTGAAGCAGAATGTCTGTCTGCAAGCCTCGGGGTATCCAAGCTGGGGCCAGGCAGAGCTAAGTGTCGCTGTGTGTCACCCAGGGTATCTTTACCTGGGGCCTCAGACTTAGCTAGTCTTAGTAACCTAGCTCTCATGGGGAAATTGACTCACTCCAACAGAAGTCTGAAAGACTAAGCAGAACTGTAAACAACTTAAATGCTCATAAGAACATTATGATCCACAATGTGAAATTACTAATGCCCAGTCCAATAAAAATTATATGGATATAATATGCAGAAAATGATACCCAAAGCCTGGAGAAAAAAATTGGTCCCAAGAAACAAACTTAGAGAAAAGAGAATAAAGGAAAAGAAAATAAGTACATTAAAATCACTATTATGCCTACATTCCATTTTATTAATACAGTTTATTCTTTGCATACAATGTATTTATATCATACATGCCCCACTTCCTCCTTGATCTCATATACATATATACATAAATATTCCATAGAAGCCTGTTAGTGCTACACATAAATGCATGGATGTAGAGCCATCTACTGGAGAATTGTGAACTTACCAGGGACCACACCCTTAAAAGAAAATGGACTCCCTTTCCTGGCAGCTCCCACCTTCACTAGTTCCTCAGATAGGGGAGGGGCCCTTGGGGCTGGAATGATGACTGGCTTGACCTTGTGTAGGTCTTGTGCAGGCAGCCACAGATGCCATCCGCACACGTGTGCACATATTCCACATACACACATACATACATACACACAGATGTGAGTCCCTTGCATATAGGAAGAAGCAAATGACACCTCTCATTAGATATGGGTCAAAGCTCCACTCGTTAAAACATGCACAGGAAATTTAAATTCCAATCATTTCTCTTATTAAAATGGGCTGGTAAATTATACGGGTTTTCCTGGCCTAGATTACAGTTACAAAACCCATCTAAGTCACAAACATCCCTAAACATGAATAGGATTCGTTAACGTTTATGGGTCTTAAAACAAATCTTCCCTTATTCACGCTCTGTTTACTGCTAGTCTGCCGTATTCCAAACTCTTGAGAAGCTGATCCAAAGAATCAGACCACTGTTGTGAGCTAGCAAACACCACGGTGTGACTTTAATGCCACATACTCAGTGGCCAGCCCCTGGGACTGAATAAGCTTTTCTAGAACGGCAAGAAATCTTATAAACGATACAATTTACCATAGTCATTTTATAGATGTGGGTGATAAACATGAGGTGATAAGATTTGCCCCAAACCCTGGAGGTGACCAGCAGAGTAGGGCGCTGAGACCCACGGAGTGCACGGATGAGGTCACTGGGGACAGCTCAGCCACACTCCCATATGCATGTGATCTGTGCTTGATTTTAAAAAAGCTGAGGTGCGTGAGCAGGATGTAACCTACCATTGCATAAAGGTTTTATACATACACATATAAAATTTTAGTCAATGGCCAACTTAGAAGCCAAACACACAGTTGGCGGCATAGTCAGAGCAGATCAGAAAGACCCTGCTGAGACTACCGGAATGACATCAGCGTTCAGGCCCCCTCCTAGGACACAGTAAGAACCACAAGCACAGGTATTGGTTACTTGGAGTCACTGGAGACACATGACTTTTATGCAGTCAGAGGAGATTTTTGAAAGAGCGAGAGAAGCCGCTCTTCCTTATCTATTTCCTCTCCTGAGAAATGTGTTGAACGTCCGCCTCCTAAACTGTAGATTCTGGATGAAGAAAAGATGGAAAAAAAATAGAAGTCTGCCCAGCTCTGGAATCACGGGTTGAGTTTTGGAAGATGGTTTGATCTTGTCACCTTTTTTACTGGTCCTTTCTTGGCGTTCGTTATCTTCTGGTTAACGGAATTGTATCTCCCACTGAAATAAAATAACATTGATCATAATTTTTCTGTCACTGCTGTCTGCAACAACAACACCGTATTGCCACATATGGCTGACCCTGTTCCTCCGGTCTGGAGTAAGAAGTCTTCATTGACACGTTCTGCCTATAGCCCCGTCTTAGGCAACCACGTTTCATCATCTTGCTGCAGCTATGGGTCAACCATTGCAAACGTGGGCACACAAAGGGCCAGGCTCCAGTAGCAACTCATCAGGTACCCACCGTGGAAGGCCCTGTCTAGAAAGAGGTGAGGGGGCCCAATCTGCTACTTACCTTTTAATTCAAATTAAAGGCAAGAACAGGGAGAAGCCAAGAAATAGAACAGGGACAATAAACTAATACCAGCACACGGATTTCTGTTCTTTGATCCCGTGGAATCTTCTCTGGCTGACCTAGGTAGCTTTGTGAAGGTTACTTCCTTGTGTTCTTCTTTGAGACAGCAGAGGCTGCTCCAGCTCCAGGGCTTTTAAAACTATCTTAGAGAGCTGTCTCAGCAACAACGACACAGTAAAGACCTGCCATTTTCCTTCTACGCAGGGAAATGTTTTCTCTCCACCGGAAAAGCAAAGAGAAGTAAGCCAAGTACTTTAGAACTCTAGAAATCAAAAATTCATAGCAAACCTCAAGATTTAAAAAAAAATTGGGGGTGTTGGTGAGAACACTGAATTATGCAGAATTTAATTTTCCCTAGTCCTACGCTTGCCCCTTACCTCCGAGAAAAACCAACAGCCCGTGCCTATGGTAAAACCAGGAGCCAAACACATACTATGGGAGTCGCCAATCTCTGGCTGCAAAGCTCTTCTTCTTTGGCCTTCTCTGGAGAATTTGCTGGAACATATTGAAGCCATCATTTAATTCCATGGCTACTACTATTTAAAACTAAACTAACCAGGAAAGTTAAAAGGCAGGCGGGGGGGGGGGTGAGGGGGCACTGAATCTTCAGCACACTTCCTGGTATCTGGAGCGCCATACTCAAGTGTAACTATACAGACCTAGACCGTGTGTGTTCTTGGGAAAGACTTGGGAAGGACCTAAGCTCACCTCTGGCTATATTTGAGGTGCTAAGGAGCAGAAAGGAAGGCAAAGGCAGAGTTGGGATTTTCCTGACTGGGTATGGAGAACCTGTTCAAACACATATGCAGGAAGGAAGAGAGTTATTGATTCCAAGCACTTTAAATTTTTCTGCTAATTCCGAAGTAACCACTTAGCAAACCCAGCAGAATGTAAAGTGGCCGCTCATGAGGGAAAACACCAACTTCCTAGAATGAAGTTTAAAAAGTCACCAATACCAGCAGCCTTCAGCCCCAGGGAAGAGAGAGCATCTGAGATTCAGAATAGCTATGTGATATTATATAAAATGCCCAGTTTTGATGAAACGGGAAAGATAACCAAAAATACAGACACAATAAAGCTAGAATGAAAGAGGGAAAACAACGCTGTCAATAAATGCTCAGTTTACAACACGAAAGGCTGAAACTGTCATACTTAAAAATCAGCAGCAAAGGGGGGTGGCCAGCACCTCAAGATACAGCAAGCGACGTTCATTTTTCGGCAAAGCAACCCAGCAGCGAAAGGGAATCACAGGAAATTAAACGGCTTCTGCATAGCAAGGAGACAGCCAGAGGCACAAAGAGAAGTGCGGAAGCGAGAAACTCCTGACCAGGTATATTTCAGACAGGACAGTGATACCTAGAATAGACAAAGGGAGGCAAATATTAACCCCCTCCCCGAAGCACCAACACTGCGAGTTAATAAATGAGCCAGGAAACTGAACAGGCGGTTCTCAAAAGAAGAAAAATGGTGAGTAGAAGTTTGAGAAAAGTATCCAACATCTTTATCCATCAGAGAAATACGAATAAAATGGCTTTGAGCTTCCATCTCACCCAGGTCAGAATGGTGTTCAGCAGAAGAGCTAATGACAGCGAACACTGATGGAGGTGTGGGGATAGATGAACCCTAGTGGTCGTTGGAGGCGGGGTCAAGTGGTACAGCCACTGTGGAGAATGGTGCGGCCGCTTCTCTGAAGACCCAAACTAGAATTCCCACACGAATCTGCTGTGCTGCTTCTGATGCATAACCAAAGGACTCGAACCCTGTGACAGAGATCTATGCACACCCATGCTCACAGCGACAGGGAGACAGAACCAGACTAGATGTCCGTCGGCAGAGAGAGTGCGGCACATATCCACAATGAAAACTTAGTCATCCGTGAAAATGAAACATAGGTGACGGTGGAACTATATTAAACAAGGTGACGCGGGACTAGAAGACAAGTGCACATGCTCCTTCTCAGACTTGGATCTCAGCTTCCAATTTTTTATGTGTGTTTATCTGGAAGTAGTGTGGACGCCAAGAAACCAGTCAGAGGCCTTTCCGGGGGAAGTAGCTTTGAGGGTGTGAGAGTGGAGAGGGCATTCTGAGGACAGAAGATGACAACAGGGGATGCAGAGAGATGGGAGAGAAGGACAGACAGGACCGGAAGGGGTATGTGAAAATGCCACCAGGAAGCCTGCTACTTTGTCTTCAAATAAATAAGAACACACATAGAACGTTGTCGGGAGTACCCATAGCAACATTATTCACATTATCAGAAATGTATAAATAATTCAAATCCCCATCAACTGATGATTTGATAACCAATGCTCTATAAAAAAAAAAAAAATCTGGGATGCTAGCTAATAATCACAATAAATCTGACTGTGCTTAACGTGGATTCTCTTGAGAACAAAAGCTGGACTGGCGAGCCACACCCTGCATACATAATAATGGGAAAACCCACAGAAATAGGAAGATTAGTGGCTATCAAGAGCTAGAGGGTAAGAGCTAACTACTCAAAGGTATGGTCTTTCTTTGTGAGTGGGGGGGGTGGAATGTTCTAGAATCAGTGGTGACGGTTACTCAACCTGGAGAATACACTAAAAGCCACTCAGCTTTACCGTACCTGCAGATTGCTTCAGTTGTGTGTCAATGTATAAGTGGGAATAACAGGCTGCAACATTGTTCAAGTGTGTTCAGTAAGGTGTAGCAACCACTTAACGGGTACTGCATAAATGATTCCGGCACAACGGTGTGGCATAATTGTTGTTGCATGCTCAAGTTATCACTCGTGCTTATTTTTCTCTCTTTACAAATGGATGCTTTCTCATTTTACTTTTTGTACTTACTAATGAGCTACACACTGGAACGGGATTAAATTGGAGAATCTTTATCAAGTTAGGAGTTTTTCAAAACCCAATTCTCCTAGCAACCATCCAGTACAGGTTTCACCCTCATTTTACAAGGGGGTAAACTGAGTCTAAGAGAGACTATTCATGTAGAGCCACATTGGATAAGTGGTAGAGGAAAACTGGTTTTCTGTCCGCTCCAAAGCAAGTCAGTGCAAAATTTCATTAATCATCATGCTTCTTGCTTTATTAAAAGAATAATACTGAATACTGTTATTTTTACTTAGAGACTTCTGCAAGCTAGCTTATCATAAATTTTTTCTTTATTTTTTATTCCCATTAAAATGAAATAAAACTGCACAATTCATAGAAAATACTAAAAATGGATAAGCACAAATCATCCATAACCCTACCAAGTTGTTTTACATTATACTTTTATTTACTATTATAAATATTTCTACATAAGTTATGTACTCTAAAATCTGCATTCTAGAATAATCTAGAATCCAGTAGAGCTTCTTAATGCTGGCAAAGTGTTGAAATACGAAGCGGCGGGGCTGCGTCCCCAACACCCCGGCCGCTTGGCTAGCTCATGCCCAAAATAACAACACACAAACTGTATTCATTTAAGAACTGCTTGGCCCATGAACTCTAACCCTTACAGGCTAATTCTCTCACCTGGACTAGCCCATTTCTAATGATGTGTGTAAGCACCCCAAGGTGCGCTTACCGGGAAGATTCTAGCCTACATCCATCCGGGATTGGAGGAGCTTCATTGCGTGCATCTGCCTGGGAGAGCTGAGCATGGTGTCTCTGCTCCAGCAGAGCTGTCAGATCTCTCCGGGAGCAGAGCAGAGTCTGACTTCACTTCCTCTTCCGCCCAGAATTCTATTCTGTTTACTCCTCCCATCTATGTTCTAAGCTGAGGCCAAGCAGTTGGTTTATTATAACTTAACCAATGAAATCAACAGATTGATATATGACACTCCCACATCAGCAAAGTTTATTGACTTATTGTCTTAAGGCTGCAGATGTTAGCTGTATTTCCTATATCTGCTTTTTGTCTCAAAAATAAATTTTCCAGATAATCTCTCCCTCAACAAGACACAATTAATGTACCATAGATGCTTTTATTCAGGAGCATGAAGGAAAGCTCTGTCTTCCTTGAGGGCCTTCGATATAAAACTTTCGTCAAGAAAGAGGTGCTGCATCGCAAAGAAAAAGAAAAGTTACCGTCGGCTCTCGGCCGAGCTGTTGCTGTGGTTTCCATCACCGTTTGAATTCCTTATTTGTAAAGTCCAGTTTTCTCAGTTAATGTATTCCATGGACCATAGCCCAAAGCTACCTATGCGCTTCGTAACTTCCTAACTTATTTCTAAATAGTGTTTCCCTTCACTAACTTAGCAACTCTTTATAAGCAGCATGTGCAGGGGTCTTTAGGACAGACCTTTCAGTGAGCTGGAGATGATCCTATTCGTTTACAAATACAATTTCACAAAGCCAGAACATAATTGGTGATATTCAACTGGGCAGAATCACTTTTTGCTTGACATTGTTAATAGAATTTCTCTTAACTGGGTCTCTCCTGGTACTCTGGTTTCTTCTGAGCGTCAAACAATGTCATACGCCAGTGCTCAAACATTGGTACTGCCAACGGATGTTGCCCATGACCCAAAGGTCCGTGTGTTAAACATGATCCCAGGCAGTACTGGTGGAAGGAGGGAGGCTGTGAGGGCTACAGGAGGCTGGGTCTGGTGGGAAGTCTTGGGGTCACTGGAAACATAACTTTGAAGGCAGCAGTGGGACCCAGCCCCTCTCTCTTTTCCTTCTCTCCCTATCTTGTGTGTGGCGGTTTTGCCTACCTTGCACTGCCAAGCGTTAGTGAACTGCTTGACGCAGGCACAGCACAGTGGGGGAACCAATCCTGGACCAGAATCTTTCAAACTAAGGCTAAATTAACCCTTTTTAAAAAATAAGTGACCTACCTCAGCCTCTGTGTTACAAATGCCAGTTGAAGTACATATGAGAATGTGAACCGGAACAAACATTAAGGCTATAACACCAGCTGACCACAGACCAGCTCCCTCTTTGAACTTTGTGTGAATGGAAGCACATTTACATATTTCTTTACAGAACACTATGAGAATTATTCAAATGTTGTATAAATGGCATTTTATTACTATGGCTTATATATAGTATATATGCATAGACATAACAAATATCCATTCCCCACTGATGAACATTTTAGGATTTTTTCCACCTTTGACTATCATGGGTAAAGCTGCTATGACCTCCGTGTGCAGGTCTTATGGTGTGAATGCACCGTTGTTTTCAGAAGTAGCATTGGTGACAGACAGAATGAGTGTATGAACAGCTAGAGAAGAGAATATTCCCGAGCAGCCATCTAACTCTGCACTCCACCCGCTCCCGCTCGTGTTCTGATGGCGCCTCACAGCCGCCACTCTCCTCAGCAGCTAAGAGATAGTGCTGACACCTCCTCCTATGTCCATCGGCCACCTGGGGTCAACTCCGTCGTTAGGTGCTTAGCCCCAACATTGGTTGTATGGCTCATATTTGAATGATCCACAAAAGCAGGCTATTCCATTCCGTGGTCGGGTCAGTAACTCGGAGACACTATTCTAAGGCAGTCCTGACTACATGCATATATTCAATACCTCCTCAGGAAGATATTCCTATTGGGGGAGGTTCAAGGGTTGCTGATAGTTTCAGACAGTGAAGATCTTATCGGTCCAGTGGCTTGACCCCTCGTCATCTTAGCAATCCGTTCAAAGATGATTAAGCAGCAATCTACAGTATTTGTATTCATCAGAGACAGAAGGGATCTGGGTGGGAATGAGCAGCTCTGAAGGCCGTGAGGCAAATGAATGAGTGAGAGTTCCCAGCCCACGGCATCCACCTCCTACATCAGCACCTCAGGCTCAGTGTGGACCAATGGCTCAGAGGCCCCAAACAAGCAGATGGAGGCATGGTGGATGGCCACTGCTCCACAAGGGGGCAGGAAGGGATGGGCACCTTGATGATCTCCTTGGGCATCCTTCAGTCAAGCCTGATGAGATCTGCCAGGTAGCAGGCCCCTCAGGATGATGACATCAGGCTCAGGATGACATGACTTCGGAGTTCAGGCTCTGACACAACCAACCTCAAGAGTATTCAGTGAAAATCCAAACTCTCCTCAGAGTCATCGTCTGGGCATGTTTATGGTACATGCATTAATGTTTATGTAGTGCAAATAAGGCTTAGCTTAACTTTCCAAATAACTCTTCGGTATCAAAGAAAATTTCAAAGAAGTAGCAGGATATTTTCAAAAAGAGATTTGGATTAGCGTAAAGGTAAAACCGAAAGGTAGCTATGTGGTGAGGTGGCTGTGCAGAGAAGAGCTGAGACAGGAGTTACTGTCCTCAGAAAAAGAGTGCCCAGGTGGCCACAGTTCCCTGTCCTGGTAAAGCCTTGCCCTCGGTGTCATAATGTCCCCCTGTGCCTACACTGCTGATCATACCTGATTTATCTTCGTGGAGTCTGGAATGGTCGTGGGAGTTAGGCAGAGGAGTGACCCTGGCCAACAGAAACCTTGGATGCTACACAGCCAGTGAGCCTCCCTAGGAGATAAAAGCCTTGCGTGCCATCAACATGCCATCGGAAGTCATTCTCGGAGGGACCAAGAGTGTCAGTGGGGTCTGCTTAGATGGACTTTCACAAAGTGGCACTTAGGTCTCCCTGTCTTGATGCCAGGAGCCTTTCCCCTTGCGGACTTCAATTGTATCTTTTCTCTGGGGCACATCCTAGCTCAAATACAACTATGCCCTGAGTTCTAGAACCTACCATCAAGTCTTTTACCACCAAGATGGGCCTGGGAATCTCAGATACAATGACTTGATTCTTTTTCCAAGGAGGTTTTTTTGTCAATTTTTAAGATTTAAAGTACATTATAATTCCACAATGAACATGTGTAAAGATAATTAATTGTAATTTCAAAAAGTAATTATTAGGAATGAAAAATATACTTCAATCCATCTAGATGAGAATTGGGCAAAATTGAGCTACATCATTAGTCTTTCCCAAAGAAACCTGTCATAGTACACATCCCTTGGGTACCTCTTGTCTCGACTGTGTTCGGGCAGGATTGATCTGGAACTCACTTCTATCTTGGTTTAATTTTTTTTCAGTGTTATATATGAATATGCTCCCACACAAGGTGACAAGGTTATATAGAGAAGGATTGGTGATATCATATTTCCTACATGACCTGGAAAGTCTATAAAGTCTCAGAAATACCTCAGAGTTCCTTTGTTCTTCATCACAAAGTGGCTGCATTTACATGGGATGGGTAGTTTAAACTGTACTGTATCCATAGCAACAAACACGTTTCCCCTCTGAGAAGGTCAAGGCAGACCCGAACAGTGTCTGCGGTGTTGTTAGTGGTGTGGTTTTCACTCTCCCCCGGGTGCTATGCTGCTTTCATTGAACCCGTCACCGGGTATAGAGACTAACAGAGCTTCTGGGACCCCGAATCTTGTGCTTATGGAGTGTGAGGATCCTTCCCGTGTGCGTTTTTATACACCGCTCCAAAATCTAGAATCTCGGCTTCCAAAGTATAAAGGACACCTGTCAGGTGAGCGCCGTTTGCGGGGGAGTATAATTAGCTAACGAGGGGAGATCTACCTAGACGTACGTTTTCACCAGACTCTCTTTCATTCTAGGCAGCGGATCCATCTGTTGCCTTTTAGAAAACTGATTTAAGCCAGAAACCTGAAATGCAAAAACAGCGTGTTATTTTCCTCCTTCCCAACTGATCCATTTTCAGCCCATTTCCTTCACGAACATGTCTCTTAGCATGTGTAGAGGCAGCTAAGTGACAGGAAGTTCAGCCATTTTCTACTAGGATCAACCATTTAAGTTTCTGTACAAACCCCTCTTGGCCCCGTAGTCCACGTGACTTTTTTAATTTACAGAGAAAGCTTTGAAGACTCATGTGTGGGGGCCGCTAAGAGTTCCTGAAGTAGACATTAAACATACATAAAGCACATAGCCCGTCAGCAAGTCAGAAAACACAAGGAACGCTACATACAGCGCTATAAAGCAGAGAGGTAAGATCATGTTAGTTCTACCAGGAGAGGCAAAAGGATGATTGAAGAATCGGGCGACTCAAGAACACTGGAGGCCAATCAACTTCCAGCTGGCCACCGAAGCCTTGCATATGAACGAGTTCATCCATCAGGGGCAAAACTGGAAAGAAGAAACTGAGTGGTGTAAACCAAAGACGACATCATCTGAGGGGCCGGGAGAGGCACACAGGACATTATGGCGACAGTAGGGAGACCACCCAAGGCAGGCAGTGAAGATCTGTGTGTCGTGGCCACCAGCCTAACAGGTTCAGCGAGAGGCCCGGTCATGGTAAGGCAGAGAGTAAGACACCTGCTGTCCTCCTCTGGCTTCCACGCATGCTCACATGTTCTTTGGTAGGCAGACGCCACGTCTGTAAGCCCAAAGCATTTCTATTTAGAGCTCTCACGCCCTTCGCTAAAATCCTATGTTATGCAGAACAAACACCAGAACCTGAATTTATCGGGTCTCCTAACACTCTTGAGAAGCTGCACTCTGATAATTCCTTGTGCCTCTGAGTCTGTGTGAAGCAGGATCTCCACACAGGGTGTGTAAAGGAGAAGGCCTGGCAGGGGAGTTGGTTTCCGGCAAAGCACGCCCATCCTGCTTGTTAGCTACAGGTTGGATATTAGCAGGCTGCGAAGACCCAAGGCCCGAATCCTGCCTCACAGTCAACATCTTTGAACCAAGAATTAAAGCGGACTTTAATTACTGACGAGAACGGGAACCCAAGTCACATCTTTGACCTTGGAAGGAGCCTGACACCTGACCTGTCTGGAGGGCCCTGAGTGGAGACCTAAATCTGGCTGCAGGAGTCTAACCCTTTACAGGGGCACTCTATCGCAGGAGGCTTTCTGATAAAGAACAGAGACACACCATTGCTTCCTCCAAACAGGCTGTCAGTCACCTGGACAGGACAAAGCCCCTCAGGAAAAGCTGCTTGTTCTGGAGACCTTAGAAAATAGTATAATGGCTGCGTAGCGTGTAGGGTCAGGCCCCGGGCTCTTTGGCCATTGGCTTCTCTCACCGCTTGACGGTGTGTTTACTCTGCAATAAGCCAGGCCTGTCCTCCACACTGCTCTCTTTCTCAGTCTAAATTCTTCCCGTAGAGGTCACAGGAAGGAAAGCAGGGACTGAACCAGGTGACAAAGCTGCAGGCTGGAGGAGGACGGGCAGACAGAGCACTACAGACGCGGCCTCAGCCGCCTGAGCAAACACTGCTCCCACAGGATCAATTATGTATGCATTCAGTGTGGGAAGAACAAAACTCACCCATTAACCTTCCCAGGCACTGCCGCCTGCGCAGGGCCAGAGCCACCTTTGAAGACAGAGATTAGCAATTCACTCTAGAGTGAAATCCTCATTAACATTTATACCGGGGGCAGGATTAACGCCTTCCTGGAAAGCTGTTGGCTTTGATTGTACATTCAGTGAGTCTGCACAGTGAGGAGGATAGACCAGCCTAAGTGTCTTTTTTTTTTTTTAAGATAAATAAAGGTAAATGGGCGTTTCAGGGGCAAAAGACTTTCACTTTTCACCTTAGACAAAGTCTACAAGGGTGTTTTACAGGAATGGATATTTTTCCTAGTAAGAGGCTTTTTATTATCAGTTGTGTAAATGCTTTTGAACACTGGCTATCTGATGGTCTTTGTAGTAAACAATAAGGCAACAGGAAGAGTCGGGCACGTGTGTTCACTATAAGAGACCAAAAGGCAAGTAGAAACCCCATCACAGAGCAAGAACCTCAAAAGATGAGAAAGGGACGGGGAGGTAGCATCCTCCAGTGGCTGGGGTTTAGAGCCCTGATGTCTCAGACATTTCACGGTATGTGCTCTTCACTCAGGGCTCTCTAAATACTCCATCAGACTGGGAGACCAACGACAGTATCAGATCCTTCCTCAAGGGAAGGAAAGACGTTAGGGCCCAGAAAGGTCATACAGCAAGTCGGGCTGGGGAGATGTCTCAGGAGCTAAGGGCTCAGAGATTGGAAGCATGAAACCCCAGCATCCAAGCAAAAAGCCAGGCATGGCTCTGCCCCCACCAAAGTTCTAGCTAGAAGGAGACAGACAGATCCCAGGAGCTTTTTACACAGTCAACCTAACTGAAATGGTGAGAGTTTCCAGACTACCTCAGGGCAACAAGACAGAGAGCAATGGAAGACAGCAAGTGGCCTGCTCTGTCCCATGTGTGCAGGAGCGCGTGCACACACACATTCACCTACTCACAATTTTAAAGGGTAACACAGCAAGTAAAAGAAGAGCTGGAGTCAACCCCAGTCTGTCTGGCTTCATGGTCTGTGGTCTTTCCATCAAGTCAGGCTGATGTGGGAGTGATTCCTTACTAATAAAGAAACTGCCTCGGCCCTCATAGGACAGAAAATTAGGTAGGCGGAGTAGACAGAAGAGAATGCTGGGAGATAGAAGCTTAGTGGAGGAGTTGCCATGATTCTCCCGCTCCAGACAGATGCAGGTTAAGATCCTCCCTGGTAAGCCAGCTCGTGGGCTACACAGAATATTAGAAATGGATTAGAACAATATGTAAGAGCTAACCAATAAGAAACTGCAACTAGCTGGGCCAGGCAGTGTTTGAAAGAATACAGTTTCCGTGTAATTATTTCGGGCATAAGCTAGCCATGCGGGCGGCCGGGTGCCGGGGACGCAGCCCTGCGGCTCCTATTTCAACATCAGGCCTCACAGAGAAGTTAGTATTCACAAGAGACCTTGAGATGGAGTTGAACAGGCTGGATGAGGAAGAGTGTGTCCCAGGCAGAGTGTGGAGTTAGAGAATGGATGGGAGGGAGCCTGTGCTGCAGGTACAAGCCTTGCTTCCCAGACAACGCTGAGGACCAGGAAGCTGGCCTTGATTGTTTTTCTAGGCTGAGATATGGGGCTGGAGAGATGGCTCAGTGGTTAAGAGCATTGCCTGCTCTTCCAAAGGTCCTGAGTTCAATTCTAGGCTGAGATATGACAGGGACTTACCTTGTTGGCACGAAGCCCCAAGCATCCCTTTGCCGCTGTAATTCTGATTGTCATTCTCAACTCACTCCCACACTTGGCCTTTGGGGCTTCAATCCACACGCCTAGCTCCTCCTCTGAATTATTTATCATTCTCCAAGTTTTGTACCACTAACTTTGATCTCCATGTCCCTAGGTCCCCGACCTCCCTGTCTGCCTAGCTGCAGTCTCCTTCTGGCTTCAGAACTATGTCCTGAACCATCTTTTCTTTTTACTTTACTCGTAGTCCCTACTGTATCTCATTCTTTCATATGTCTGCAATCACTATCTGTGGGCCAATAATTTCTAAATTTCTCTTGGCAATCTAAAATATTTTCCTGAGATTCATACATCCATCTGATGGCTGGAAACTTCTGTTTGGATAATATTTACTGAAACGGAATCCACGTCCTAATCATAAAATGCATAGCAAATTAAGGTTAATATAATTTAAATATGTAAGTAAACATCAACTATCAAGGTGTATATACATGCTGAATGATGTGGTGGGTGTAAGAGTCACTAAGATGAAGGCAACCTAAGTCACCATGGTGATGTAAAGCATGACCTCGGTAATGCCACCAATGTCACAGATGAAACTGAAAATCCAACGGAAGCCTTCAAGAGTCAGGCACACACAATGTATTGATCGCTTTCCACTGACGGGTGTGCATGGCTGGGAAGCTCAGACCCACCGCCGACAGGAAGCGACACCTGAAGATGACCAGTTTGTCTGCATCACAGTGATTACGAGCAAACTGCACACAGTTATCTTTTAACTGGGGAGACCATTTCATCTCTGTATAAAAGATATGCCTTTTCCTTTCCACTTTCCATATTAAAAAAAAAAAACCCAGTCTGTTTCCTTCCTTAATTTCGACATTTGTTTCTCCGCCAAACAGTCAAGAATGGGAAAACAAAAATGATCGCTGGCCAGAGGAAGTGTCTAGAATTTGCAATCAGAGGAGTTTACCTGCGACATTTCCGCGATGTACGTGCGGCGCTCGTTGTTGGTCCTGTGGTACGCCTATTAAAAGACAACGGTGAATCCTGAGTGAGAGAGGGGCAGCCACACCCATGGGGCCATTACCACGTCTGGCTTTATGTCTCCTGCTTTTTATACCAAATGAAATGGGTTTGTAAAATCTTCCTGGTTGTGAAGGCCTTTGTAGGAAATACCAGAAACGAATGGCGGCCTCAAGCACGTCGCTTCATAAGGAGTTAACCAACCTTGGATTCCTGCTCAAGCTTAAGCGCGTAGTCCTTCACTTGGTTTTCGAGACTCCGTTTTTCTTTCTCGAGTTGTTTGAGTAACGTGTTTAAAGATTCCTGAAAATATGAACAGTGAGTTTTATGCACACGTAGCTCCAAGTAACAATAAAAAACTCATGACAACGTTCGCCAGTGAATGACCGCTATAGCCAAGCGAGACTCTGATTCCATGCGCTGCGCTAGGCAGTGTTAAAGTAATAGCAATAATACATAGTTATCATCTTTACGGAACTCTGTTCTGTGAATTAAATACCTTCTTGGTTTATTTCCAATTAACCTGTTATCCCCAGGCCCCCGAATTGGATTAAGACTCAGAACTGCACCTCTGCATGGACGTTTCTAATGAAGAGTAAAGGGTTGTAAGATCAGAAGAGAAATCAGAATATATGTATTTTCCACAGGTGACTTCATTTGGTTTGAATCATGAGATAGCCTGTCCTTCTGTTTACTGTAGGGAAAATTGCAGCCCTGGGGTTTACATAATTAGACCAGAGATATGTGGCTGAGGAGGAAGCAGAACCCAGATGAGACGGTTCCTGGGGTCACACACTCGGAAGCTGTCAATCACACAACGGCGGCCACTCTAATGATGGGGTACAGGCAAAGACTGTATCTCCTCTGCCAGCTGTATGCTTCATGTCTCTTTGATACACCAGTGTAAACGACCAGACAC
This sequence comes from Alexandromys fortis, assembly GCF_014885135.2. Taxonomy (NCBI): domain Eukaryota; kingdom Metazoa; phylum Chordata; class Mammalia; order Rodentia; family Cricetidae; genus Alexandromys; species Alexandromys fortis. Next base: position 364,052 of record NW_026068061.1, on the reverse strand, counting down.
CAGGCATCCACAGAGAGAAAAACTGAAGGCTCCTCTCCCCCAAAAGAGGGGATGAAACAGATCATGGTGACTAAGACCAGTAACACCATACATATTGAAGAGTTAGAGAAATGCATAGCTAAAATGCAGCATTTAGATTTGCCAAAACCACTAGTTTCCTAGTAATGTGGGCTCCAGCCCACTGATGATGAGGCCAATCTCATGCCTATGAGGTCCAAGAGAAGCTGCAGTCCAGTCCTCAGCGGGTTTTCCCCAGAGGCACTATCGCACTCCTGGGGTTCCTGTCATCCCCATCAGAACATTGTCCTTCATATAAGAGACCCACCTGGCCTGAGCCTCACCTGTCTTCCACAGAGTGGACTTCAGGCATGTCCTACTTGCTCATTAACAGTTCCCTGTCTCCCTGTCTCTAACCATCCCAAAGCAGTCTACATTGCAACTTGCTGGGAACCCCCTATTTCCAAACTCCTGTCTCATGGCTTCTTTCCACAGTATCCTGACTCTTAGGGCACATCTTAGGGTCATGATCAGGCCTTAGAAACCTAACTGTAACCCTGGGGGCTGATCAATTGGTGTCATAATGTACCAATCAGGGCGGATCGGCCTTATACAGTGTCCCAGACAGGCATGACCCACCTTTCTGCTTTCTTATGTCACTTTCGGTACCACTGGTTTTATACCTAGCCTTTTGTTAAGCAGCTGCCAAGATGGGATTAGAAGAGCAAAGATCAGGAATACCCCTGTGAAGGTGGGGGGGGGATGGGAAAGTGGGAGGCTGGGAGAGCAGTCTCAAGGTCTCCCCACAGGGCAAGCAAAGCAGGCTGGCCGGAAGCAGACTCATCCTAGTCCTTCACGCAGCCTACAAAAGCTTAGCAAAACTAAGGAAACCTTAAGCCCAGTCAGTCAACAACGGAATCCCACACACAACTCCAGGAATAGCTCTGCCTTTGTCTCTCTGCTGCCGCCATAGTTCACAGGCAGAGAACAGACCTTTGCAAGTGCGGCCTCAGCAGAGTTCAAAGTCTTCTATCAAAGATCTTCCCGCCCCGGGAGTCACAGGCCCCCATGGCCTTGTGATGTGGACCCGGCTGGAATTTCCCAGGTACAGGGCCGGAGATGAGAGCGAGTGGATCTCTGCTTCCTAAAATGTACACTGTTCCTTTCTTGATGCTGTGGCTCACGCTCACCTTCTATTTTTGAAGCTCCGAGGTCCAGAGCTATGGCATTTTTATGCAGAAAATAGGCTCCTAGCTGAGGGAAAGTGTGCCAGCCCCATGAGGTGGCACCAAGTCCTGAGTGGTGACTGCTCACTGGCTCGCCCTACCTCTCCCATACCTGCTGCTTCCAAGTCCCCAGGGATAAGTCTGGAGCCTGGCTTCCTTGCCACCTGGGTCCCTCTCTGCATTCTGTTGTCTCTTCTTCAAATGTCTCATATGAAGACGGGTCCTTCAGCTATGTCTTCCAAATGTCTTCAGTTTCTTGCCTATGAACTTTTGTCCTCCAGGCAACAAGTATCAGCTATCATTTCTCTGCTTCCAGATGTCACAATGAACTCTAAAAGCAGGGCCCTGGGTGTCTGTTCAGAATCCTTACTGGACTCTTCAACTTTGCCCAACGGCCGTTTGGTTTTACGTACACAATTTGTGTCCTAATAAATTCATTTTCAACTGGCACTAAGCATGATTTTCAATTTTGCATTGGCTATTGGTTTTGACTAGATGAGAGTAGTTTATGAATTTTTAAGACCAGGAAATAGAGTGTGCGTTGGGTAAAGGGAGTGCGTATAAAAGTGAATTTTAAAAAAAAATGATAAACTTAAAAAAAAAAAAAGGTAAAAAAAAGGTTAAAAAAAGGTTCTGGCAGAGCCCAGGGTCTAGACAACTCTGCTTTCTCCACAGCAGAGTGTCTTGGGTAGAATGGCACATTCTACTCCGGCACAGCTTAGAAACACAGCAGTGTGGCCATTTTGGGACCAGTGGACAATTTACACCTAAACTAGGACTCTTAAATAAATCATGCTTGAATTGTATTGTTTTTCATTGGTTGGCTGGGCACTCATCTCATGTACTAAACAGCAGCTACAGACCAGCGGGAGGACGGCAGTGTCATCCTGACTTTCTGCACTACCATCTCCTGTCCGCTCCGTGGCAGGGCCACACAGAACAAGACAGCCACGTTCTCCGGTCAACCTCGGCACTGTGCGCACAAGTGGCAGCAGCTGTGTGGGCCACGACTCCTGGGCTGCGTCTTTCTTCCCTTCCGTCTCACCTGCTTTGAGTTGTGTATCACACACGTGGCAAGCTTTAAATGTATAGTATGGCTCAGACAGGAAGGTTTGCTCTGGCAATCTCACGGGAATTAGACCAGCAGTCACATTAACTACACATGGGAGAAGATATCTGGATTTCCCTAGAACACTATCATCATCAAATACCCTAGAGTCTAGACCAGTACAGAAAAATGACTGCATACAGAAAAAAAAATACTTTAAAAGTACTGAATTATTCTTAAGTAACTTTAAGGTCTGTTCTGGGTTTTTATTCTTTCTTTTTACTGACGACAAAGTACCTGGGTATTAGGAAAGTGATAATTTTTATCAGGGGCAAACCCTGTCACCACTTCCAAGCCACAGCAGACACTGTAGTGCTCCTGGTCGCCCCAGCAGCCAGGTATCCTCTGCATAAACCAATGACCACAGGCCAGAAAGCCATCCAGTGAAGACAAACCGCAGCCAGAGGTGCTCTAGAACCGAATCTTCGGAAAAGACACAGAGATTTCACGCTTCTATCAAAGAACTGCTTTTGACAACAGTTGCTTCTTCGCATTCTAACTGAACGGGTTTTCACCTGTGTTCTTGTTTTCAAAAGGTTGCTTCTTAAGAGTAGGTTGAAACACAAGGTGAGGAAAAGAAGCTCCCGGGCCGTGTTTAACATACTTGCAGTAAGACAGACTTCGGATTTAAATAAGAGGGAAAAGGCCTGCTCCACAATAACACACAGAAAGGAAGCCCTTACCAATCACCTCTTGTCTTTCTCAAAACTAATGTTAATTCAGCAACAGCAATAATAGGCAGGGGAGGGGAGCTGCAAGCTAAAACATCCCACAGGGGCTTTTAAGAAAGAGAAATGGCAACAGGACTTAGTTAACCGATTTAGTTCATGGCAGCCCCCAGACAACACTAGCTCCGATAGAAAAATAAAGATTCTATGAACATAGTAGAGCATGTTCATAGCAGCATTGTTTGTAATAGCCAGAACCTGGAAACAACCTAGATGCCCTTCAATTGAAGAATGGATGAAGAAAGTATGGAATATATACATATTAGAGTACTACTCAGCAGTAAAAAACAAGGACTTCTTGAAGTTTGCAGGCAAATGGATGGAAATAGAAAACACTATACTGAGTGAGGTAAGCCAGGCCCAAAAAGAGGAACATGGGATGTACTCACTCATATTTGGTTTCTAGCCATAAATAAAGGACATTGAGCCTATAATTCGGGTTCTTAGAGAAGCTAAATAAGAAGGAGAACCCAAAGAAAAACATTTAGGCATCCTCCTGAATATTAACCTTCATCAGGCGATGAAAGAAGACAGAGACAGAGACCCACATTGGAGCACCGGACTGAAATCTCAAGGTCCAAATCAGGAGCAGAAGGAGAGTGAACATGAGCTAGGAACTCAGGACCCCGAGGGGTGCACCCACACACTGAGACAATGGAGATGCTCTATCGGGAACTCACCAAGGCCAGCTGACCTGGGTCTGAAAAAGCCTGGGTTAAAACAGGTCTCACTGAACATAGCGGACAATGAGGACTACAGAGACATCAAGAACAATGGCAATGGGTTTTTGATCCTATTGCATGTATTGGCTTTGTGGGAGCCTAGGCTGTTTGGATGCTCACATTACGAGACCTGGACGGAGGAGGGTTTTCCTTGGACTTCCCACGGGACGGAGAGCCCTGATTGCTCTTTGGGCTGATGAGGGAGGGGGACTTGACTGGGGAAGGGGGAGGGAAAGGGGAGGCGGAGGTGGGGAAGAGACAGAAATATTTAATAAATAGATAAATAAAAATAAAAAAAAGAAAAAGAAAAATATTCTTCACTTTGAGCCTACAAGCGCCCCCTTGTGAGAAAACCTGCTTATTACATATAGGTATCACATAGCCATCTTTTCTCTGGTTTGAAGCTATGCACCTGCCTACAAGCAAACTGTTTTGTTCTTTGGGGAGAATGCAAATTAGGGGGGGTACATGGGTTGATCACAGGCCCACCACAGTCAGACAGACAATGGGAGTTCCATATCCTGTCTCTCAGAATCCAAGATCCCTTCAATAATCTTTTCATGATACAATTCTTACATCAACTCAATGCACTTTATACAAAGTATAAATGTGGGCATCAATAAGGCTGAAGAAACGACGGTAGCATTGAAACCAACCGCCATCAACCGTGAGTATCGCTGTGGGGAAGCTCCTACAGCCTGATGATCCGCAACAAAGACGGAGTCTGAACCTGGGGCTGCAGAGGTGCTTGGGGGTTAAAAGCACTTTGTGCTCTTGTAGACCACCCACTCTTGGTTCCTGGAAGCCACATCAGGAGGCCCACGACTGCCTCAAACTCCAGTCCCAGGGAATCCGGCGCCTCCCATCCCTTTGTGAGCTTGGGACTGGATCAACAGCACTCAATTCTGTGCTTGCTCCTCGGTCCTGGGTGAGATACTTCCACGAACAAAGCCCCATTTCTTGCTCCTTGTTGCTAGATTTCCAATCCCTCCGGCTCAGAAAACTTCTCTATGTTACTAAGAAGAAAGACTTCAACATTAAATGTTTCCGATGTGAGCTACAGAATCTTTCTGAGGGCAGGTTCCAGGCATAAAGAAGCAGGGAACCAGAGATTTTGTTTCTGCAGAGAGTATTTTGCCCGTCATACTGAATTCACCTCGGGTCCTATTAAAAGGCTACAAAGGAAGGGCACTCACACTAGCTATAGCGGCCATGCCTAAAAGAGCCACAAGAGGGCAGTGTGAGCCACCACAGAGGAGAAAACCTGGGTTTTCCTGTTTCAGGCAGAGGAGGGAGAGAGATTTTCGTGACTTTCCAAGGCATGAGTCTTAAGAGGTCAGAGATGACAGACATGGAGGCAAGCGAACTAATTTCTCCTCCATTTTTCATTAACAAAAATGTGAGGTTTCTCTGTGCTGGTCACTAAGGGATAACAGTTATTCCAAGAAAAACATCCATCAGTTTGCGGGTCCCCAGAAACCTGTGTAAGCACATAGTGCTCTGCCCTACCTGCTCAAAACACGCTTGTTGGTTCCGAGGCGCAGTTAGCAGTAACTGCATAGCGGATGGGAGAGGGTAAGGTAAGACTAGTTCCATCTTAGGCAGGGTGGTCAGCCTCTCCGCACTCAGTGTCACGGTTGCTGCTATAAAGGACATTCGGCTATATCTCACTTGGTATCTTGAGAGCGAGGTAAACAGCATTCATCTGTGTACCTTGCATATTTAATTAAAGACAAACTACACTCACAATGATTGAATCCTGAAAATTCAGCGGAGTATTTCAGTCACACTCTTCCCCTCTCCAGAGTATCTCTTTTTCTTTCAGCATATCTCTATGATTTTGTCGGAGTTATTTTTCAAGTGAAAATTCAGCATGGGCTGAGGCAAGTCTGCCTCTCAGCAGCAAGGGCTCAGCGAGAGTCATGACTTGGTGTTAGGGAGTCAGGCATTGTGCTGGCCTGCCCTGTCATCTGGCAGGATGTGCCCAGGCGGTGCCCTGGCCCGCCCAGGGTCCTAGATGCAAAGACCCCTTTAAGAGAAGCTCCGCCCACTCAGCTCGCGCGCGCGCTCTCTCTGTCTCTCTCTCTGTCTCTCTCTCTGTCTCTCTCTCTCTCTCTCTCTCTCTCTCTCTCTCTCTCTCTCTCTCTCTCTCTCTTCCTCTCTCTCTCTCTCTCTCTCTCTCTCTCTCTCTCTCTCTCCTCTCTCTCTCTCTCTCTCTCTCTCTCTTTCTCTCTCTCTTCTACTTTTTCAAGGACAAATTCAAATGAGTAGAAAAGAATTCATCCAGGATGACAGGAACATTAAAAAGGGGAAGACTGCGGGGGCAACATCGAGAAGAAGAGATGAGAAGATTTGTGTCCTCACGGGGCAACCGTGGTCACTCTGCTGCTATTATTGTGTGTCCTTCTGTATCTGGGTATGTTCCTGCGCACACAGCTCCGTCTACATGTTTTGGGTTAATGTGGAAACAGAATGAACACGTTTTAATATGTAGAAGACGGTACTTGGTGTTCAGCGGGCTTCTTCGAGGGTGAGAGGCAGGAAGTTCCCAGCCAGCTCGGCAGTTCTTCCCTGGATTAATCCCTAGCCCTGGTTATAAAGGGCAGGCTAGCCTGAAGGGCTCGCGGTTCTTGTGCAGCTCCGCTGAACTTTGTCTTTTAAAGCATTAGTCTTTACATGTCTGCGTGCCATTCCCTTGGTTCTTTGCAATTAGCCTCCCTCTACTTACCATCGGCATTCTTTCATAGGCACGAATGGAAGACAGTCTATCTGCAAAAAATACAAAATGAACAATTGCTGCATTCGTACATCCTCCTCCACTCCTCCGCACGGGGATCGCAGCTCCTGTACCTGAAGGATTTCCACGGACCTTTTCCATTTTCTCTTTCAGAGACACGATTTGCTTTTCCAGTTGGTCATTCAGCTCCAGCTGGGTCTCATACCGGGCTTTCCATTCACTGCCTGAACGAAAATGGGGGGGGGGGGCGACAAGATCACCCCAATGCCACTTACTTGTTCATTAAAATAAAACGAATCAGGGCTGGGAGATGGTTCAGGCCATAAAGTACCTGGTGCACAACATGGGGACCTAGTTCAGATCTCGGCGCACACAGAAGAAAGACACGGACCGAGGTGGGGGAGGGGCAGAGACAGGTAGACCCTGTCAGCTACAGTAGCAATATATTTAGGTATTTTCTCCTTCAAGCAGGGTTTTTGTTTTGTTTTGTTTTCACTAAATGTATGACCTCTGGGTTCAGTTAAGAGACCCTGTCTTAAATAATTAGCCAATAGGTAAAGAAGATGCTTGTGATCAAAGAAAATGAGGATATTGGCCTCTCTCCTGCATGCACACACAACACATGTGCAGCTAGACTCACTCCTGCGCCAACATGTACACACACAGATACAAACACAGTAAAATATGGACCATTTCAAATTTACCTGACTTCAGTAGTAAGACAAGTTACTATTTCTCTCTAAGATAGGATTTCCTGGACTGCTGGGATTAGACCCACCCTCGTGCTACCACACAGCCAGAACTCAGCACAGCTTTGGTGCCTCCTGCACCTCTTGCTTTTCCTTGTTCTCTGCCCCCCCCCCCTTTATCCTTCACTTCCTGTTTTCTTATAGTGTATTCTACTATGGGGAGTATCAGGAACCTGTCTCTTCCCTTGAGATCTCTGCATAACCCCCAGCACCAGTAACTATCCAGTGTCTAAAGTCAGTCTTAACCACGTGCTTTCGACACTGAAAACTGTAGCCCTCATATTTTTAAGGTCAGTCATTCTTCAGATGAGGAAATCAAGGCTCAGAGAGGTTGCGTGACATTCTCAAGATATTAGGACGAATGCTGGTCATGATGGCACACATTTTTAAGTCCTGCTCTCGGGAGGCTGGGCTTGATACACTGGGAGTACCAGCCCAGACAGGGCTACAAAACATACTTTGTGTCAAAAACAAACAAACAAAGCAAAAAAGATGAAAGTCAAGCTAAGAGATGATGTAACTGCAGTTAGACACAGTTTCATAGGACTCAAAGTGTCTCCTTTTAGCTACTCACTGCGCAGTATTTAGGCATTTTCTTTTATCCTTCAAGAAGTTTTTTGTTTTTTTCACTAAAACCCTTTAACTACTAAGGCTAAAACACCCAGTATCGGGGAATGGAGAGTAGGCAAACACAGCTTACAGTTGAAAGTTTCTTGTTCAACTTCAAGGCCCAGAACCTTAAAGTTGGACTTTGTAGAAAGAAAAACATTGGCTTCTGTTTCCACTTCTATTTAGCACATCTGAGGTGAAACCTGCAATCTGATAGTGCTGGGGTCTGAGGAGGAGGGGAACAGCAAACAGCGCTACAGACTGCTGATGGAGGTGGGTCTTGTATCTTATCTGTTGATTTCATTGGTTAATAATAAAGAAACTGCCTCGGCCCTCATAGGACAGAAAATTAGGTAGGCGGAGTAGACAGAGGAGAATGCTGGGAAAAAGAAGCTTAGTGGAGGAGTCGCCATGATTCTCCCGCTCCAGACAGATGCAGGTTAAGATCCTCCCTGGTAAGCCAGCTCGTGGGCTACACAGAATATTAGAAATGGGTTAGAACAATATGTAAGAGCTAGCCAATAAGAAGCTGGAACTAGCCGGGCCAGGCAGTGTTTGAAAGAATACAGTTTCCGTGTAATTATTTCGGGCATAAGCTAGCCATGCGGGCGGCCGGGTGCCGGGGGACGCAGCCCTGCCGCAGCTCCTATTTCAACAGACTGCACCCTGTCAACAGGACACAGCCCCACCCTAGACTGGCCCTGCTAGCTACAGGCTTCCAACACTGGGAAGCACACCCTCCCACCATCCAACACCAGGACGCACACCCTCCCACCTTCCCACACCAGATGCACACTTTCCCAGATGGAAGCTCATAGTCACTGCACCAAATGCACCAGGAAGGAGAGGAAGGCAAAGCCCTGAATTACCAGGCATATTTCCAACAGACACCACTGACCCCCAAGTAGATGGAATTCTCTTTCTGACCGCCTGACTGAAACCATCTGTCTCCATCTGCATGGTGACAATGGAAGCTTTATAGCCAGACAAGAATGCTCCCAAATAGATTATTTTTTTATTTATATTAGTATAATTCTTCATTTCAATATTATACCACTGTGGCTACAAAACACAGCTCTCACGTCAAAGGGTATATGAGGCTTCATTCTTAGCCAAATGTGAGTGCCCTCAGCCCAGGAACATGGGTTCGAGTTGTCCCAAATAACACATTCTGCCATATGTGAGTTTACACAATATTTTCTTAGTTACAGACCTAAGAAAGGCTTAAGATATTTCCCAAATATACTAGTGTGCCCACAGGTAGGATATAGGAAATTGGGGTGAATTCTGCCGTAGACCTCAGATGCTGTTTGGTGACATTCTTGGCTTTTGGATTGGTGGCAGCTAGGCATCTGCTGAGAATGTATTTCAAGGGTTTCGCTTCATGGTCAAGGACATCCCATCAGACTCGGAGGTAAGAAATGAATGGTTATTACCATCAGCAAATCATTGAGTGTAATACAACAGGACCAGACAGAAGAATGGAAATCACGTGATCATCTCAATGGACACAGGAAAAACCTCTGACAAAGCAAAAAGTCCCTTCACCACAGCACTGAAGAAACTGCCCATAGAGAGAGAACATTTCTCAACACAATAGAGACCACAGTCAACACTGTGCTGGATGCAGAAAAGCAGAAAGCATTTGCTCTACAACTAGGCACAGACAGCTCATTTCTTCCCTCCCTTTCTCCCCCACTCTATTTTTCTATGTTCTCCCTGGAACACCATGATGTAAGGAAAATGTGAAAGGGGCTGAGAAACAAGGAAGAAGTCAAGCTATTACTTATTCGAAGCTGCAAGAATCCTAGAGGATCCTAGACTTACAGGACCCTGCAGACGCCTCAGAGCTCCCAGACACAGTAAACACTTCACCAAAGAAGCAGGGTACAAAATCAACAGACAAAAATTAATACAATTTCTAATTTGTGGTATGAACTTGCTAAAAAATAAATCAGTTTTTAAAAAAAAATCACAATAGCTTCAAAACCAAACAAACCCAGAAATCCGAGGAATGAATCTAACTAGGAGGCGAGAGAATGCTACAATGAAAGCCTTAAGACCAGAATTTTAAAAAGACAGCAGAAGTCCTCCCGCACTCATGATGGGCAGAATATCGTAAAACGTGATATGATAAACATGATCTGGAGACTCAACACAGTCCCCATCAAAATTCCAAGGAAATTCCTTACGTAAGTAAACAATGAAAATTCAATGGAAGCACAAAAGGCCTGCAAAGCACAGCGATTTTCAGTGGAAAGAGAAAAGCTGGAGGTGTAAGACATGGCCTCAAATTACACTATATAACTCTACAAAGCCTGCATGGTACTGTCACCAAACCAGACATGTCGACCATGGGACCATGGGCTAGAAAAGAGCAGTGGTTCTCAGCCTCCCGAATGCTGTGACCCTTTAATCCACCCCCTCATGCTGTGGTGCCTCCCAGCCATAAATTTATTCTCATTGCTACTTCATAACTGTAACTTTGCTACTGTTATGACTCATAATGTAAATATCTGAAATGCAGGATAACTGATGTGGGACCCCCAAAGAGGTCATGACCCATAGGTTGAGAACCATTAGAAGAGCGGCTGAGAACTCCATGCACACAGCTGAAGCCGTCTAGTTCGCAACCCTGTGGGCACTGTGCTTTCTCACCAGCACGGCGGGACGTGCTGCTCAAGAGGACTCTAAGTAATTTGGGCAAAGCTGCGCACCTGTACACTCCCCAGTCAAATCACCCCAAGGCCAACTAACTTAGTCAGTGCTTCTCTCACAGGAACAATGACCCAACGCTTGCTACACATATTGAAGAAGAAAGGACTGAACGCTGGGGCATTTCAAGTCTTTTTTTTTTTTTTTTTTCCAGTAGTCTGGATGATGAGAAATGTCAGAGCCCAGTACTTAGGAGGACAAGGAGAGAGTCACAGGCCAAGGGCCAAGAGAACAGAGTGTTTCAAAGATAGTTTCTAATCAGTGTAGGGCACAGGCTGAGGGGAGGATACCTGAGTGCACACCACGTCCCTAGTGACCCCGATGAGGAGTTCCAGGCCACTGGAGGCAAATCTCCTGACTAGTGGAGCAACTGTGACTGAGGCAATCAGGAACTCGCAGTGCAAAGCTGGATCTTTTCCCACCTCCATCCCCTCAGGGGAAATGTCCCGAGCCTCAAAGGCAGTCAAAGTTCCCGTCTCCAGATGAACCAAACCAAACCAAACAAAACAAAACTAAGGAGCAGGTGTCTTTCCTATTTCTCGTTGCTGAGGTTTGAGATGAAATTCAGGGGCCGCTACTGTGTGAAAACTCATTTTCTGCATATAGGTGCCATGGTCAAAGGGCTTCAAGGGGCCTGTTTTGAAACTGGTTGTGTTTGCTTGCTCTCTTACCTGTAAATTAATCCATTTATAAGAAGGATTAGATTAAATAAGATAAAGATAAGAAAGAGTAGGGCAGACACTCACAGGAAAAACACTGTATTATTGATAAATTAATAAAAGAAGAAGAAAAAGAATAAAGACAAACACTGTGTTTTGAAGGGTATTGCTGCATAGATGGAGGGGAAGCCAGCTGAAGAGAAAAAAAAATGGATCCAAAGACGTCTGTGTGTTGTCCCTCAGATGAGGTGAATCCAGCAAGTCAGCATACACCGGGGATGACTGGAACAGGAAGGAGAATATTGCAGGACCACTGGGCCTAGCTCTGGAGTATTGTCATTGACCAGTGAGGGTAGAAGGGAATTTCACACAAGTGAAAGTTAACCGGGGTTAGGCCAGGCCACCCAGGAGCAAGACGGGAGATGTGGAGCCAGGCAGTCAATGGTGAAGACTTGGCTGAAGTCTTTGGAGAATTGCTCGTTCTTTCTGGAAGAAGAGGGTAAAGGCAGCAGCTGAACAGGAGCATGGGAGGCCGGTGGTAGGGTTCTAAGGACTGGAGAGCGTGTAGGAATTTACTCACACAGTGAGGGTCACCACGGCTCTCAGAAGCTGTCATAACCTAAGGTTGACACAGTAATAAAACCAGAACCTTTACGGGTCCTTCAGGATAAAAACAGATTCGTTAATGTATCAGCAGCCTTCACAATGTGTCTCCTTTGGGAACCGCAGCCTCTCGCTGCAGGCTGTGTCCCCTTCCTGGTTAGTCAGCATTCTCCCTAAACAGCTTTGTGTTTAGGACACCCGGTGGCAAACAATATGCATTTTCATTTCTGTATTCATGTGCTTTGTGTGAGTATATTTCATGTGCACGAAGGTACATGAGGAGGCCATTTACCTTATGCTTTAGACCAGTGACTAAGGAGCTCCTGCCATCCTGCCCTAGGTACTTTGTGTCTCATCCTCCATCCTCCCCCAGAAAGCTATTAACATGCCATTCCCGTTCAGCAATGCTTTACTAATGGGATTAGGCATCGCATTGCCTCAGTCATTCCCAGCCTTCTGCATTTCCCAGCCCTAGACAGGCCCTTGAGGACATTCCGGCTAGCCGTGTCCATGTAACTACTGAGTGAGTGAGCCAGAGGCTGCTCCACAGGGCCAGGGATAACTAAACACATACATCTGGGCTTAGAAGAGACCATTATAACCTTAGATAAATGGCTGTGACTAAACAGGACTTTATTATTAATTATTATTATTATTAATTTTATTATTGGCTAAGTAAATTACACATTTATGTGACACAGCTAAACTTTGCATATTAATGAATACTCTGAGCTTATAAAGTAGGCAAATACTGTCAGAGGTTTCGCATTCTTAAGTGTTCCTGTGGAAGCCTTTCTTAAGCTTGGTCCTATTACCCAGTACGCGCCGTTTCACCCACAGTAGCCACCAGGCACACGAGTCCCACATGTCACATTTACTGTGTACCTGCATTGTCACTGTTGAGGCTGGTCTCCAGCTCTGCTATCTTATGCCGTATTTCAAGCATCGAGAGATGCACGACATCCCTGTTATTAGAAAGATTTTAGTTAAGACTAATCCAATAAAAGGAAAGATATGAAAACTAATGCATAGCAACCCACCCATACTTCAGGGCCAAATTATTATGGAAGACCACTTACTGGAGAAGCGGCTATTGGGGAAATGAAAGCCAATTAGTCCGTCCTAAGAGTTAAAATGTACCAAAGTCCAGAATCTCCCGGTAAGCAGTATGTATCTACACTCAAATTTGATCCCAAGGATGCTGTTACATGCTTCTCCGAATCATGCTAAATACTAGCCTGAGGAATAGCTACGGTAGTAGGTGACAGCAGATAACCCCACACACAGATGTGGGAGGCACCAATGATACACAAAAAGAAAAATTTCAAAGGTCAAAAGCGCCTCTGAGGTCGTTTAGGACATGAGTGAGTGGCAGGGTACCGCAATGCAGGATGATGAACCAGCAGAGGGCTGTCCAGAGGACGCAGTGGCTGAAGGCACTCCCTACAAACCTGACAACCTGGGTCTGATCCCTGCAACCCACATGGTGGAAGGAGGGAGCCAACTAAGTTGTCCTTAGACCTGGGCACTGTGACACATGCAACCCCTGCCAAATGCGCACAATAAATGTAAAACAAAACAAAAATAAACACACACACACACACACAAAAAAAAAAAAAAAAAAAAAAAAAACAGTTCCGCGAACATGTGCCCAAGGATAGCAGCCAATGCCCTGAACGCGGCTGAATTTGCCCGGCTAAGAAGCTAGGCTAGGCTGGGGTCTGCAGTCACTGGGTGACGGAGCTGAGATGAGACTTCTCCCAGACCTGTTCTGCATCTTGACTGCCTCAGAAACATACAGTCTGCACTCAGAATGCTCGCGTTTTGGTACAAGACCAAGAAACAGGTGATCGGATGGGAGTGAGACAGGGAAAAGGGCTGTGTACGCTATTCAGGGGCTCTTCTGCAGAGCTGCATCCTCAGCCCAGGTTTTATCTTGAAACAGGTCGTCCCATGTGCCCTAACTGCCTCCAGCACCTCACCTCTTGCCCTAAGTGTCTGGGTTTACAAGAGTTTGTCACCAAGCCTGGATATAACTAGTTTCTTCTCTCTTCCCCCACCTCTCCCTCCCTCTTTCCCTCTCTCTCACACTTAAGAGACAGGATACAGCTCTCTGGTAGAACTCTGACCTGTGGCTTCCACCACTCAAGAAAAGCACAGAGGCTCCCAGAGCCCATTTCTACAAAAGTGTCCAGATTTCTGAAGTTCTTCAAAGGGAACAGAAAGAAAATGAATTTAACGGAACCGTCAAAACCAGTCACTTATTTTTTTTCAGCATTACAATTTCTCTATGCTTGATCTACACAAACATAACAGCTCACTTGTATTCCCTTGACTCCGCTAAACGAAAAGGCAAACGGGTATGGTACAGATAGATGGCCCAGTGGCTAAAAGCTCTGGCTACTCCAGCTGAGGGCCTGGTTTGATTCCCAGCACCCACATGGAGGCTCAAAAGCACCTGTAACTTCAGTTTCAGGGGATCAGATGTCGTCTTTTGGGCACCCTGGGAACTGCACGTATCTGTTGCGCGCACGCGGGCGCGTGCACACATACACACACACACACACACACATACACACACACAAAGCACACATACAGTGAACCTCTCCATATAACACTTCCTTGGGAAGTGTCTGGTGATCCCTGCATGAATCCCCACCCGGGCACAGGGGCCTCCTCGAGCACATCAGAGCTCTGACCCTGCAGGTCACAAGAGGTCTAGCAGCGAGATGAAGCCCACGGGACCCACTCACTTCAAGTGGATCTCCTCCAGCAGCTCCAGCTTCAGGCGGTCTGTGCTCACCCCCTCGAAAGTGTCTCCCCGGCCCTCTCCCATCGCGGCAGCTTATGGACCTCCTGCGCCCTTCCCTTACCCTGCGTACCACCTAGGGCTTAAGACCTGGGGATGCCTAGGAACCCGGAAGGAAAATGCGTTGCCAGGAGCCATAGCATGACGTCATAGGGTATATTGCTCATGTCTGCAAGCCCTGGTGTGAGCTAGGTGTAGAAGAGCCTGGGACTGTGGGTTGAGTCTGGATTACAGGTGCCCAGAATATCCAACTTTTTCTGCCCCCCTTCTGACTTTGCTTTCCTGGGCACTGCCCTGAGCCTTGCTAGGGGTGCTGGATTAAGAAAGCACCCCCCCCCCCCTCATTTGCTTTAGGTTTTGAAAAGATAAGTCTGAACTTTGACGATTGTGAGTTGTCAGGCCAAGAAATTCTTCCTTGGGGTTTAGGCAGCCCCGTGCTCTGACAGGCTTATCATGTTTGCATTCTACTCTCGAGTCATCTCTGTTTTAATATATTCTGCCTTCTCCTTCATCTTTTTTATACTTTATTATTTTTAATTGAGCTATGCATTTTTATCAGGAAGGTGATAGGCTCTTTTCCGTGCGGTTGGAATACGGGTTGTTCCCCCCCGCCCCCCCAAAAAATTCATCTTGAAGTGAAATCTCTCTTACAGGACATTAAGAGGTGAGTCCAGACAATCGTCAGGAAGGGATCGGAGGGACTGGAGATGGCTCAGCGGATGTGAGCACCCGAGCTGTTAGAAATGGGTCAGGGTTCCCCAGAAAACGACAGCACAATCCAAAGTATCCTAGCAAGGCCGAATGTTTAACTTCTACAAGAAGGGGATGTAACCCGTTAAGTCAGCAGGCAAGCGTACCAGTTCTGTTTCCACCACAAAGGGGTCGTGTGCCTCTCTTTGAACAACCAGAGCCAGGCCTCACACTCCCACGCTGTTGGTTAGGGCACAGCTGGTTAAAAAAAAAAAAATAGCTGAAATCAGAAGGCAGTTTGCCAGCACGGATTCTGACTTCCAGAAGTATTGACCCTAGTGGAATTCAGATTTCTGCCAAGTGATTCCTGACCATGTTTTTAAAAATAAGAGTTTTGTCTTATTTAATTCTTTGACAGAAAAGAGTACATTGTGTTTGTATCTCTCACACAGCTCTTGATGGGGACTCTGGTTGGTTCCCAGCACTCATAATGGATGCTGGACTGCCCAGCTCCCCTTTTCTGGTCTCGACAGGCACTGCATGCAGGCAAAATATATCAATACATTTCAAATCGGCTGGAGCTTTGCCCTCATGAGAAATCCTGCAGGTTACTAGGTTTATGGGTTATCTCACAGCCAGTTTGCTCTAGGACATCTCTTCTCCCCAGCTAGCCCTTTTGGGTGCCCTGCACCCACTTTGGACATGACATCAAGTAGAGGGAAATGGCCACCTGGGATCCCCTGAGGATGCTAGATGCTTACCGAGTATGAGAGTCCTGCACTAGGCGTTGTTACGCTGGTTGAACCCCAGATTTCCCCCTTCCTCTGTCTGTAGGGTTGAACCCGAGAAGGTGTCTCCTGTTACTTCCACATTCCCTCCCTCCTCACTGTCCAGTTTCCCCACGTGTTTGCAGTCTCTGGAATTCTCTTAAGCAGACATATAACTTGCACTCTCCTATTCTTGTGCCTTGACATGTGTAAGAAGTCACAGTCAATGTCACCTCAGCCTACCTTTTCCCACTTTTCTCAACAAATGAGAGGCTAACTCAACGTTGGTGCAGCATCCACACATCCTTTCTCCTCTCTAATGGGGCAGGCTCTTCCTGTGAAGACAGCTGAGCCTGCTCCATTGCAGGTCTTATTGTTAACACGAAAGGGCTCATGACCCACATCAGAGTCAGACCCTGTCCTGACTGTGGGGCCTTCAGGGACCTTGCCCAGTCCCTCAGTGTTCCCAGCATCATCTCTACAGGGAGGCATGCCATATGGGATGACAAGAGGAAGATAGATGGGCCACCATAGGGTTCCCAAGGATCTCCACTCTCAGGTGGCTTGGCTTTGGTTGCCTGTCACCCGTTGCTGGGGACATGTAATCACAGTATAGTAAGGTGGCACACCATTCCACATCCCATGGGAAAGGTAGCTCTAATGGGATTGCCCCTGCAGATCCTCCAGTCTCACAGGGACCAGCCTCAGCCATGTATCCCAGCACTCACTTCAGGGGCCACACACCACCTGCTCCCCATCTTCCTTGGTTCTGTCAAGTCCCTTTGGGGGTGCCAATTGTGAGGCAGAACTTTTCTTGGGGAAAGTGCCTATTTCCCCGCATAGGACACAAACACCAACACCATACTAAAGGAAGACCATTGTCCAGTGAGTCAGAGAGGTCACTGAGGCTGCTGATCAAAGTCTAGATGAGGAGTTGCTTACCGGACTACAGGAGACAGACACATAGATATCATCAAAAAGCCTAGGCTAGCGTGGGTGTGACTGATGAGCCTTGCATTCCTTGGACTCAGTGAAGGACCTGCAGGCCCCTTGGCTAATTGGAGAAGCTCCTCTTCTCAGCAGCTGCACCTGCTTAGATAGCCTTGGGCAAGGACAGCCTTATTAGAATAAATATTAATAAATAGATACTCGGTCTAAGTACCTGGTTCCCGACAAAGCTCCGGAAACCCTTGGAGTCACAGAATATTGTCGTTTATTCATAATTCCCTTTTAAGCATTCCTGAGGAGTTCAATGTCACCTAGATGACGGGGCTGGTTGTCATACCTAGGCATGTAGTGAGAAAGCTGGGACTTCTGGCCCTGTCCTTTGAGTGCTCAGCCTTACAGGGAATAAATACAAGACTGGGACTGAGTCAATCTGCAATGGCCAACAATTTAATTATGCCTGCACAACCAGCCTCCTTAAAGATCTTGAACGGTAAAGTCTGGTGAGCAGAGTCACAAGTCTGAGGTGTGGTTTGCTGCAACCCTGTGGAGATGAAGTCATCTTCAGTCTAAGTCAGGAGGTCGGCACACTGTCTGTAAAGGGGTCAGTACTTTCAGTTCGGGGCCCTATGTTCTTACGACAGCTGGTGCATTGAGAAAAGCAGCCATAGCAAATGTGCAGACAAATGAGTGTAACTGCCCCAGTAAAAATTTATTTTTGGAAACAAGTGGCCAATTGGATCTGGTCAGTGGACCGCACTTGCATGTCTCTGGTCTAAGGTGGCTTTAAGCCAAGGCCCTAATACTTGCCGTTCTGTTTCTGAAACAAATGCAGAGACTGATGGGACAGTGTTTAACAATCCATTTCAACAACCACTACAGCCCATGAGAAAAAAAAAAAAACCATCTGTTCTGAATTCCTGAAATACGAGCCCAATAAATATTCTGAGGCCCAGCCATTTAGAGATCATTTTATTCTCAAAGCACATTCATTAACCAATTAATGAAATCTAAAGGTAGTCAACTACAGGTTCAGAAATGATTATAGTAGACATAACTATATAAACCAATATCAACCTTTAAAAGTCAACAAAATAATAAAATAGCCATGGGGTATTTAATTACATATTTGTAGCTTAAAGAATATCATCAAATGTCTATCCTGCCTTCCGCTGAAGCGGGAACTACCCACCAAAGGATTCCATATTCTTTACCTTGATAGGAATAGGTTTAAATCACTTACTGGCTTTTAGTATAAACTCTAATGACTGAGTGAAACATATTACTATCAGTAAGTGCAATGTTTATGTTTTACTGTCTGCAAATTTAGGAAAAATTTACAGAAGCAGATATGGAAACATGATTTCTTAAAGCCACTGACAATGACTTCAAAATTTAATAGAATATTAATCATACTTTAACATACCACACCCCCTCCCAAGGCTCGGGAACATGGGCGAAGAGGGGGTGCAAACACCATAAGAGTCAGAAGTCCAGGAAGACTGGCTGAACGACAGCTGGATACGACAGGGCTCCGACACTCACCACTGGGGCTGCCTCCACAACATAAACCACCTAACACCCCAGCATGGAACGGGCAAGGTCTCACAAACCCCCAGCCCGAGCTGAGGAGCTATTGACAGTTAATGGCTTCTGGGGAGGGAGAGTCGGTTTTCTTTAGGGGTATGGTCCCTGGCAGATGCTCCAGTGCATGGCCCCACCCCCATGGGCACATGGGCAGCACAGACCAGACTACTAGGTGGGTTATTTAAAACAGAAGAGTGTGAAGTTGGGAGGAGGGGTGAGGGTGGGCCTAGGAGGAGTTAGGGGAGAATATAATCAAAACAGTTTCATCCATGTACAAAATCCTCAAAGAATTAATACAAATCATTCTCTCAAAAAATTGCATACTCTCAATCCTAAAGACTTGAAGAAACCTTTTCTTCGGGTTAAATCAAAAGGCCATTTTGGTTCCTAGCAGAGAGGAGGTCTAGCAGATAAGAGATAACATTGCAGAACTGCATGGCACTTCACGGTCAGGCTCCTTCCTGTGTAAGAAAGACTTCTAAAATGTTATCTGAGAACACGCTTTAAGATCATGGTTTTATTTAGCTTTATATGCTGAAAATTCTGCTGGGTATCTCAAAGGTCCACAATTAGTGCAGAAAAGAGGCACTGACGTTAGGTCACTCATTCCCAGCATAAGAGAATTCATGTGGCTGTGAACATCACTTGTATAGTTTCCTACGTTGCTTTCTGAAAGCAGCACATATAAAAATAGATTGACATTAGGTTTAAGTAACATATATTATAAGCTTTATTTTAACTGCAAAAATATTTGAGCCACATTTAAGGGAAAATAAACTCACTGAGACTATAAACTGCATATTTCTAGAGGCCAGATGTAAGAGTACTGATTATTTTTCTTGTGAGTGGATACATGCCCCAAGTTTCTGACAGTCATTTTGTAGGAATGAACACACAGAAAACCCTGCTCCTTGTGTGGAGAATCCACGTCTGCTGTCTCCCACACTCCATCTGGTAAGGCTTTGGTGTAGGTCACTCCCAGAACTCTTGTTATTTATCTTTCTTCTTTGCTCCTTTCTCCTCCTCTTCCTCCTCCTGCTTTTCTGTGTTTCCGCCCACATCTGCGCTTGCTCCTCCCTGGCTTTCCTTCTGAGAGCTGTTAATGATCTGGTAGTCCTCAAGGAGCCTGTGCCCCGTCTGCTTTGCGGTTCTCTTCACCATGGCTTTGATACCAATGTTGTCGATATTGTAGGCGGTGAGGCCAACGTTGATAGCGGAGTCCACCGCATTGTGTGTAGCTTCTCCTGCATTGTGCCCATACCTTTGGAAAAACAAAAAGGGCAAGAATGGCATAATATTTTTGAAAACATTCTCCTGAAATCAGGAGCGATTGAGTTATATGTCTTCTGTGCCATTCTTGAAAGCAAAACTGAAAACGGTTTCAATTTAGTTAATAAGTAAAGACATGGGAGAGAATAAAAACCAATTACAAAGCTGCCCTTTTAGCAAAAAAAAAAAAAAAAGTGTGTGTGAAGATAAAAGACTAGCTACAACGGTAATAAAAAAATTGGTGAAAAAATCCCTAAACATAAATTAAAATAAACATTGTTAGTCATTTGTTTAAATCTCTACTTCACTTCTCAAAGTAACAAATGTAGATGCTCCTTAATCCAGCATCTACAGGACAACTAACCTTCGGCATCACAAATGCCCTTAAACCATGAGCATCTATCTACAGCACACGGAACCTCAGGTATCACAAATGCCCTTTAACTCACGAGCATCTAAGGAACACTGAACCTCAAGCATCACAAATGCTCCTTAACCCACAAGCGTTTGGTTTGCCTTTAAGCAGAGATCCTGTGACATTCTCCTGGCACACCACTCCACTGCCAACTCACTGGCCATCTGCTGTCTTTAGAACCTGCAAAATACACAGAAGCCCTGGACCTCTGCTGTTCTGTCTGTCCGTCCAGACATGTCACGACTTGATGCCTCACGCGCCTTGAGCAGTCCCTGCTACTTTCTTAGTTCTAACCTGCTTAGATGGCCCATGCACCCTGCCTCACTGACAACCAATTCTATCTGACTGCCCTTTCTTCCTCGATAGCTCACCGTTGTCTATACAGGATGTATTAATGGCAACTGTTAACATCTTTGTTTATCTCACTAAATATAAACCCCACTACAGAGGGAAATCTTTGCTTTGTTCATAAATGTACCCTATGCTTCTGAGCGTCTGGCATCCAGTAAGTGTTTCATGAATGAATGATATGATCACTTATGGTGTTATCTCCCCCAACTCCTCCTCCCCAGCCCTCCTTCCTGCATGTACCAAGCTTACTGCAAGCTCAACCCTCTTGCCTCTGCCTTCCATTGTTGGCATTACAGGCAGGTACCATTATGCCTGACTTGTCTCAGATTCTTCACCCAGCATGCAACAGGTCACCGTACAGTCAACTGCACACCCATGTTGATCACTGCTTTCTGCAGTAATCAAGTGACAGAATCACCTAGGTGAGCATCACTGGCTGAATGGATAAAGAAAACCAGTGAGCTATGCACACGATCCAGCTAGCTCAGCAACAAGGAGGTGAAACGCTGTCATTAGAAGGGAAGTGAGCAGAACCATGTTCAGTGAGAGAAGCTGCTGTCACACAGACCACTGCCGGATTGTTTCTCTTAGACATGAAATCTGAGGTGGGTGGAAAATTCGAGAGTAAAAAGTAGAGTCTATTCGGGATATGAGAGAAGAAAAGGGGGACAGAAAGGGCAATATAGATGTGCATCATTTACATACATGGATATGTAATAATGAAATTTACTATTGTGCACAATTAATATAGAGCAATGAAAAATGCATAGTAAAATACATAAAAAATTATAAAAGTATACACAAGTACTTAATATTGACAGTGCTAGTAAGTCCTTAACACTGCAGCTCTGAGGAACTAATCTGAACACTACAAGGACACCACAATACTCCTCCCCTCTGCAATTTTACCCTTACCCTGGTGACAGACTTTTAAAGCTTTGCTGATCCACAAAGCCCCGCCTATACAACAACCAAAGCCAAGGTTCAAATCCCCTACAAGGGAAATCTCACGGAGAGAGCTGTCACCTCTGGACTTAATACATTTATTCATTTATTTGTGTGTGTGCCAGTGTGAGGAGGCCAGGAGTCAGTTATCTTTTTCCGTTGTGCAGCACCGAGCGCAGGTGGCCGCTTGGCACTGAGGGCCAGCCCTTGACATTTTATACAAACACTGATCTGCTTTTTGCTTTAAGGAATCTACTGCCAGCCCGCCTGACCAGAACAGACTTGCAACACCCTGGCTTTTCCAACCCATTGCTGTCAGTCCAAACAGCTTACTGTGGCTTAGATGGCTCCCCCAACCTTTCCTCAGCAGGGAATTAGTAACTACAAACAATAGAACCCACAGTCAGTCAAATCTTATCTCACAATCACCCTGGAATGTGGACTTCCTTATTAGGCACAGCAGAAAAGTTTCCTGTAACTGCTTTCTGCGACCCTCAGCACCGCAAAGGGTTGGCTGCCTTGTAGAAGACACACCACAGCCGAGGGAGTTCTCAGCGGATCCACCAGCTAAGACTCAAACACCACAGCTGAGGGAGTTCTCAGCGGACCCACCAGCTAAGACTCAAACACCACAGCTGAGGGAGTTCTCAGTGGACCCACCAGCTAAGACTCAAACACCACAGCCGAGGGAGTTCTCAGCGGACCCACCAGCTATGACTCAATAAAAGAATGAAGTGTGGACTTCAGCAAGGAAAAATGACCATACCCTCTGGCAATGATAACCAGGAAGTCTTTAAAGCCAAGTCTGAGAAGATGAAAGGACAGTAGAACATTTCCTGGAGGACACTTTCCATCACCGTGGGGGCCACACAGAAATGGTGCTGTCTTCAAGAGCAGGAAATCATCAGAAGCATAAATACCCATCTCCGAATAGCTGGAACACTCACTCCTGCTCAGCAGTCAGATACCTCACGGAACAGGATATTTCTGTGTGCAATGCACTTCTAAAAGCTACACCGTCCTTGATGTGTTAAATGAGTGTCTTGGTCTCTTGACTTGTTCTTCAGACTGCGAGAACTGCTACACTGTGGGAAACTCACCCACCTGGGAGTCAGGAAATGACATCAGATACTATGATCATAAGACCAAGGCCAACTCTCCCTGCCTCTGCACTTCAAGTTCATAAAGATATATATTTGAAATCACTTAGAAAATTCCTAAGTAAGGAACTATGGGGCTTTCACTTGCTGTGTTTAATTTTTAATATGTCCTCATTTATTGGCTCTAATAGCCCTTACCCACAATTCCCCTAATAGATGCCTATTCCTCTCTTCCTAGGTAATTAACCACTCAGCCCTTTATTGCACTTCAACTCCAAATGTACTGCTCAAAACTCTTCAAATGCATGCATCTGGATAATTTCTATTTATGTATTTATTTTTACTTTTTAGTAAATGAGCATTTCAGTTACACTTCATGGACAAACACCACAACTGAAGGACAATAAAGTGACTCTAAAGATGTCCTAAGTCAGAGGGTCTAATGTAAACAAAGAAGACACCCAAAAGCCAGCAACTTAAATTTATTCTTTAATAACACTGCTAAAAAGTATTTGTTTCTCAGGAGTATTTGGAACCAGGTATATCCTGCCACCTTTGGCCTAGTTTAAACTAGTAGCCGTTATGTAGCTTGTTTGGGGGCACAGTTGACTCATTCCTCTCACTGGCTTAACTGCTTTCCCTCGACTACACAAGTGCTGACCACTACAAAACCCAATGCTGACACCACAGTCCTGTGAGTGACTTCCCCTTTCACGGTTTCTCTAAAGCAGCCAGCCTATCCCACCTCTGCCCCAAAGGCCTATGGACCTCAATAAGGCCACAGGCCCTCTTTCTTCTCCTCTTTGGCACGCCTGTCCTCCTGGTGCCCGGCCCCTGGCTGAGTACCTTGCTGCCTGCACACAGGGTGGAGTTCTGGAGTAAAGAGCTCTGCCTTCCTGTGCTTCCCTGTGCTGTTCCCACTGTGTTTCACCAGTCAATAACTGGACACAGATCTGAGGGGCCTCCTGTGATAAAGACACTGGCTATGAGTTGGACGCAAGCTTTAGGTCACCTGCTAAGGTGAAGGGGTCGGGGAATCTAACAGCAGCTAAGCAGGGCACACTGAAGTCAATTCTCTCCAGGGATCTCAAAGGCAAAGGAGGAGATCATGCCACCAACTATCAGATAAGCTGTGCAAATCTATCTCTGTCCTGTCTACTGACCGTGCGAAACAGACGGTGTCTCTAGTTCAATATAAATGTGCAGTGGGAACCATGACTCGGTAGTCACGGCAATGCTAATGCGGGGCCTCCAATCCAATCAAGTCTTTATCTTTTCCTTCAAGCACACACTTCCGTCAAAATTATGTAGTCAAAATTAAACACATTCTTTGCATTAATGAACATTTATAAAAATTAGCAGCATAAATCAAAGCCACAGGAGTTCAATCAGCAGCAGATTAACATTCTTCCCTATTTAGGAAACGGTGAGTAAAAAGTACGCTCATCAGAAATTTAAGTAAGGACATAAGCCGGACGGTGGTGGCGCACACCTTTAATCCCAGCACTCGGGAGGCAGAGGCAGGCGGATCTCTGTGAGTTCGAGACCAGCCTGGTCTACAAGAGCTAGTTCCAGGACAGGCTCTAAAACCACAGAGAAACCCTGTCTCAAAAAAAAAAAAAAAAAAAAAAAAAAAAAAAAACCAGAAATTTAAGTAAGGACATAAATCTTAAGCATCATGGATTGAGCTGATGATACAGGAGACTTATTTATCTCTAAAATGAAGCCGCACTTACTTGTATCTGACGGTTTGTACGGTTTCTGCAGACACATTGCTGACGATGCATTTAGCTGCACACTCCAAGCCCTGCCAGACAGTTGAAAATCCTGTAAAGGTATTTAAAAGTCAGTCTCACCTAAGGTACACAGCCTGCCTGAGTGTCTCAGGTAGCTCAATGCCCTTCCAGGAACACAACAAAAATAAAAACAAAATAACAAAACAAACCCAGGGCCGTTTGTTACCTTGAACGCTACTCGCGGCCACAACCATGGCACCATCCAGAGTGGACTTCCCATCTTTGTCTCTCTTAAGAGATTCTGGAAGGAGTTTGCTTCCATGCTTCTTGACATGCGGAGCGAGCTCTTTGCCAACGCAATTTGCTACTGTGCAGACGCCATCAACTAACACAACCACAGACAAAAGGCTCAGAGGAACTGCTCTCTTGTTACCACCTGCCTCACGCAAAGTTCTCAAAGGACCATCCCCAACTGCTTTTCTGCGTGGCTGCTACTGTCTCTGTCAGCTGTTGCTATCTCTCTGGAAACCCTGCCTCTCGGACAGACTTCTGTTAGAAAGAAAACCACCCACTTCCATTTTTACTGAATTTAAGGGAAATCCACTGAAGACTGGTGTGACTCTATAAAAACAAATCTTGGGGCTGTGATGCTAAAGTGTCACCTGGGGAGACAGACAGGTGGATGCACTGCTGGGCTGCAAGTGTAACGGTGGGGGAGGGGAGCCAACGTCATCTTACTCTTTCCCTATGGAGCAATAGAGCCTCTGTACCCAGCCCAGAGGAAGCGCAGGCACTTACCCAGGAACTGGCTGACTTTCGCTGCCCCTCCAGTTGCCTGCTTCGCTATGTAGAGGCCCTTGGTGACAGCTGGGCTCACTTCCACCGGTTTTTCCTCTGGTTGGATGCGCTCTCGGAGTTTAGAAGCCCCTTTTTGGATGGCTTTGCCAGTAAATTCAGCACCTTTGACTAAACCCCAGCTCACCCAGGAAGCACCTTGTTCAAGGGAAATTTAAAATTGCAGCAATTATGGCTAGTTATGTCTTTAAATCCTCTAATAACACGAGCATAAAACAAGGTTCAGTAGTAGATCCTACATGGGCCATGGGCATGCCAACCGCATACCTACTAAGCACCATCATCCTGAAGCCCATCAAATTATTAGTTGTGTGAATGCAGGACAGTTCTCTGTGACCTCAAGGCTGCGTGAGGTCAAGGTGCTGGTGGGAGATACTGTGGACCTAACAGACAGACCCTTAGGTCAAGCATTATTACCTCAAAGGGAAGTATAGGGCCCTAGGCCCTGCGGCTGCTGCTCCCCGTTTCTCATCTTCTCCTGTTCTGGCAGTCTTATGAGAGAGTACCCACCCAGGGACTGCTGCCTCCTGAGCCACAAGACAACTTTTTTGCTTTACAGAGGTCTCTAGCTGTAGCAGCAGAAAGCTACTACACTTTTAAAGATGAATGAGAAAGTTTTCACTCTCTTGGGAAGGAAGCATCTTAGACTTTGCTGCTGTAACAAACACTGCAAAATTGCAGTTGATAAGCAGCAGAGATTTGCTTCTTGGAAAGCCAGGACTGGGGTGCTGTCGAGGCACTCCTGACGGCACTGGAAGCAGGGCAGCCTCCAGGGCCCCTTGAATGAAGAACCAATCTCGATCACAAAGGCTCCTCCCTCACAACCCAGTGGCTGTTCAAAGACCTCACCTTCTATTTTGTGATTTTGGGGATTGCTGCTTCAACATGGGGATCTTAGAGGGCATGAACCCCAGAACATGACACTGGGGGAAGGGGAGAAAGGATGAGAACACACGAGACAGGACATGATTTGTGCTCACATCTTTTTGATAGCTGAGGGATCCCTGGAAGAACGCACTCTTACACAGCAATGTGCTGCCTTCTCGGAAGCCCCGCCCTTCCACCTGTCAGTCAGTATTTCTAATCTGTTATTTAATATATAAAAATCTATAAGCAACACTTTTATTGGTTCAAGGTTTGACACCTTGGGGGCTGACGAACAGCTCTGGGTACCTGACAGAATGTTGTGGGCCACTTTCTCGCTCCATTCAGGCAGTTCTTTCGACTTTTCTTCTGAACTTGGCTCACAGGGCACAATCTGACTCAAATTAACTTCTTCGCTTGGAGTATCTTTAGTCTAAACAGTAAAAATGGTTCGAAATGTAAAGATTAGTGAAGTACAAAGGAAAGAAAGGAGAGCGTTACATAACAGACTGTCAACAAACACTAGCTGAGGCGAGGGAAAGCATCCACCTTGTTAATAAAAACAAAAAAGAGAAAACCAGAATTGCCACAAAACTGGAAAGGCTCTGGTCTTTAAAAAGCTCCCACTGATGAGCTCTAGGTAGAAATACAACTCCAACACAGCACCTACTAAATCAGAGTCAAGCTAGCCATGTCCTCCTCCCACCAGCTCGTGACCTGTGTCACACGGCCATCACCCCTCAAAGTTGCACGGCTACGGTACTGTCAGGATGAAAGATTAGATGACTCCGCCAGTAAGGAAGGATGTATCTAAGTGAACCAGCTTTGGTAGAAGAAAATGTTCAATTTGACACCTGAATATCGAGCTACACAATGACCTGCCATCCCACTTAAATGGAAACACCAGTACACCAGCTCTTCACAGACAGCATCAAAGGGTTTGGCCAACACCCAAACTCAAGGCCAAGTTCATCTATTCTAAGAACCCAGAAGCAGGATAACCACAGACCTCAGAGTGTTATAAAATAGCTGGAAAGAACAAAGATTTTTCGTGCCCAACGGATTACAAAGAACGTGGCTTTAAAAAAGATAAGAGGATTGTGGAATTTATAAACACACACACACACACACACACACACACACACACACACACAAACAACTCCCCAAAACAAAACAACTCTTCTTTATGGGAGAAGAGCTACCTGTCAGTAAAACCCAAAGAAAATCTGTATCACTGGGGCCAATGTCTCCAACATATAAAAACTCCTGGAGACTGAGCAGAAAAAGATTAATGACCCAATAGTAAAAATGGGTGTAGAGGAATAGATAGTACACAGTGTGCTTACCACCATCCAAAACAAAATGAATGTAAACTACAATATTCTGAAATATAATTTCTTGACTATCACATTGTTAAGATATATATATTAAAAAAAAAAAAACTGGCCACCCACCCACTCTTGCCCAGTCCGTGAGGAAAGGAGTATGTAGCTCCCCTGTCTGCATGGGATCCAGTGGATGCCTGAAGTCACAAGGCAGTGTTCAGTTCCGCAAATATTAAGAAATATTAGGGCTAAGCTTTTCCATACATATGATATATAATCTATATGATAAAATTTAATTTGAAATTATCAACAAGAAATAATACATAGAATAATTAAGATATGTTTTACAAGAGCAAAAGCAGAATGATTTCTTCTTCACAATTTCACAGAAAATCCATTCTCCATTTATTTATTATTTATTAGGGGAAGGAGCACAAATCCAGAGCAAGCTCTTAGCCAACAAGCAGAGGAAGCATTAAAAAAAAAAGTATGTGGTCCTTAGTGTAAAAATAAAAAGCTTTTGAAATACTGAAGGAGACACAAAGTCTTAAAGCAGTGTGAGCAGAAATGCTAGGTAGCCCTGCTTGGGACTGACAGTCTGTGACATGCTGTTGTGGCGGACGGCCGTCAGACTGGGAGCACACTCCACTGACTCTTTAACTTGCCTTTTTCCCACGCTTTCCTTTATGGCGTGCATCCTTGCTGCCTTGATCTATTGAAGAATCTGAAGAACCCGACTGCCTGATATCGGTGCCAGAAGCTTCCTTCCGTGGCTCAGAGGGGTGTCTTGCTCTCCCAGGGATCTGGAATTCATCTTCTCCTTCTGCTCTATTCCAGTTTGCCTGGAGCATAAAGGACTGGGCTTAGCTCAGCTGGTCTTTGCAGGACATTCCTCTGGGTACACTACACCATGTGCTCATGACACACATGTTCAAACACCAGTGTCTGAGTGCACAGATAACTACCGTTGCTGGTTTCCCTTGTGTGTGCAGCCATGTGTGCTCATGCCATGAAGTACATGTGACAGTCACAGGACAGTCTTGGGTGTTGTCATCATCGTCAAACCACTGGCGTTGTAAAGGGTCTCCTGCATGCCATTTGGCCAGGTACATCTTGGATTCCTGGAGATCTTCCTGCCTCTGCTTCCCTAGCTGGACAGGGCTGTGCTGGGATTACAGATGCTTTTAGCAGGTCTGGAATCCACGCTCCTGAGCCTTGAGAACAGGTGCGCTGCCCTCTGAGCCACAACTAGACCTGGCTTTCCCTGTCCACCCTGCTTCACCTCCTTACGAAACATTAGCCCTCTGGGGTTTGCTGGGTTATGCACATGGCTGACAGGGAAGCTCAAAAGAAAAGGCATAAAAGCAATCATTAGCAGGTGTTCATGTGAGTTACCTTGAAATGGATACGACTACTTTGGGATTTAATTAATGCAATAATAAACCTGAGGATATACAGCAAGTTGAGAATGTATTCAAAGGCGAGGAGTGAACAAAGCTCATGTATAAGTGCACTGTACTGTTGGAAGGGGTCAAGTGTCTCATTGGAAGCCACAGGCATTGTGCTGGCACATACTCTGCCGGGCGAGCAAAAGCTTAAATGTAAAAATCAGAGCCAATACTTTCAGCTGACAGCTGACACTCTGCAACAGCACAGAAACGAAAATAAAATAGAGCCGAAGAGCAAAATAACAGAGAGCAGCATCCTGCAACCCTGGAGTCTCCTTAGGTTCTTCCCTGAAGCCTGCCAGCGAGAGCCCACAGAGGGGAGGGCAAAGGTGTCCTTCACTAGGCCTGTGAGCACCTACACGTGACCACAGTGAGCACGATGGTTACTCTTGTCAGCGTCATGGGATTTAAAGCACCATGGGAGCCAATCTCTGGGCACATATGGGAGGCATTATTGAACCACGCTAACAGAGGCAGGAAGATCCACTCTAGGCAGCGCCATCCCTTGAGCTGGGGCCCTGACCGAATAAAAAGGGCAGAGGGGTCTGAGCACCGGCATTCATCTCCCTCTGCTTCCTGGCTGTAGATATACAGGACCAGCTGCCTCGCGCTCCTGCTGCCACGCGCAGCCCCGTGACAGGTTGTATCCTCCAAGCGTGAGCCAAAATCAACCTTCCCTTTCGTGAGTCCCTCTATCCGGTGTTTTGTTGCAGCAGCAAGTGACTAATACAGCAAGTGAGCAGTAAAGCTGGATGTGGCCAGATCCACTCGCCCACATTCCAGTCTCCACACACGCCTTCCTGTGGACACACAGGCAGTGATGTACTACACAGAGGCTGTGTGTTATGTCACCACTGTTAAGTTACTGCACACACGCACACACACAGGCACACACTCACATGCACACACGTGGGCACACACACACATCTACACAGAGGCTGTATGTTATGTTATACACACACGCTCACACACACACACACACACACACTACCTGGCTATATCCTTAGCTTCCCCTGTCCCTGCTCATCGCACACTGCCACTAACAGTTTAACAGTTTAATGAAAGAACCCAATACCTGGTGACTGCAGGAAAACAAAAGATTACACTGCCATGCTGTCAACTGAGCTTATCTGCAAGTAACTGCCAACACTCATAATTTTTAGAAAAGAAACTTTACCACTCATACTTAACTCCTTGGGACCATGTATCATGTTTTATTTGGCCTTCATTCACCATGAGAATATTGTGTCAACCAAAATCTCTCTCAAATACCATTTACACACCTTATATGTCCAAGTCTACTAAAGCGGAATTATATTCAGAGTTTTACACCACTGTAAACCCTGGTGAAACAGGCACAATCCACGGGGCATGACCACCTGCTAGCTGTCAATGAGAGCTTCAGTTCCCACCACTGCCCAGTGAGGTGGACATTACCACTGACCCCGTGTTACAGTGAGAAAATTACAAACAGAGCAGGCTGGTAACAGCTAGGCTAACAGCTACCACACAGTGAATTTAACTCCAGCGCCTACAATCTGCACAGCCGGCAGCAGACAACTCTCATCTCCCTGAAGCTTGTTACGGGTCTTTGGAAGTACATCTTTGGTGCGCATGCTTAAGTCAGTTTACCTAGGAATCTGGTTACCTGGAGCCGAAGGTCAGACATCTGCCTCAGCAGATCCTCAAACAGCTCTCTGTCCTCTTCTGGGAGCTCGGATGACAGAACGACCCCTACGAAGCACCCTGCGGCTTGTAACATGGTGTCTGGAAACATGTAGGCTCCCGCGGTGCACTTCAGAACTGGAGATCTATCAGGAACTAGAGGGTACAACCAGTCACACACCTGAAAGAAATGGGGAGAACAGGCCGTCAGTGAGGGGACTGCCATGAAAGTGCTACATTAAAAGCAAACCTGTCAGGGTTTGGTGCAGTTTAGCATCAAGCCGCATAAGTAAACCATCCTCTACCTTGGTCTTCCTGCATTAAAAACCTCTGTAAACACCCTGCTAACAGTCTTCCTGCGGTCTTAGGGCTCCTGAGTTTGACTGAAGATGATGCTAGCTTTAGATAAAAGATGGTTAATACAAACCGGGGGCTGATTATTCTAATTAGCTCCTTTTACAGCACGAAATGACTTTCCAGTACAGTACTGACGCTACTATCCATTTAATCCTCACAGCATCCTATCAAACTGGCTGGTCCTTTTCACTGTTAACCGGCAAACAAAAGGATAAAATTGTCATATTAACAGGGTAACCAGTAATGTTCTGGTTAAACATATTACATCCTCAGAAACCTATCATTTCTTTATAGTGAAGATGTAAATCTTTTCTTGAAGCATGGTATTTATGCTCCACAAGCACAGCTGGTCATTCCTTGCTCAGTGTCCACCGATTAACCTTCTCCTCTCACCCCACCCACACACCTTGGCTCCCAGTAGCCATTGTTCCACTCTCGGCCTTTAGACCAGGTGGCACTTGGCTCTCTGTGTCTGGCTATTCTCACTGAACAGAATGGCCTCCAGTTTGTGTGCACAGTTCCCGATCACATACATGTACCACGATTTCTTCATTCATTAATCCCCGTGAACAATTAGGTCATTTCCATTGTGAAAATGGTCTGCCACAGTCGTTTAACGACAAAAGCGGAGGCACAGCCGGGGCACTTAAGTTCTCAGCACTGACAACCACAAAGTGCAGCTTGCATCTAAGCACATTCTTTATGTTAGAGACATGGTTTAGGTTTTGCTTTGCCAAGTGTCCGGGGAACCTGATGTGACAGACACAGAGCAGAACACTGTATGCTACTGGGGACTGAGACTAAAGCCAAATGATACTGATACTGAGGTGCCACCTAGGGAGGTCAATTTTTCCCAGCACTCAGACTTAAGTTCATATCCTGGCTATCCAAATCAGAATTCCTAAATGTATTCCTCTGTCATGTATTTCACTCTCTAGCAACTGAAGTATAAATGTCCCAACCTTAGAACACCATCCACCATAAAGAAACCCAAGGGATCGAGGGATCATTCCATTGATCAATCTACTGAAACAAAAGGATCTCGGACACATCGCCCCCTGCTGACCAGCAGAAGATAAATGCGCAAAGACTACATGCTCAAGGCTGACGAGGGCCTGGCAAACATTTTCAAAATTTTTTAATGGATTTTCTTCTCTATCTCAGAATCCATCAATTTTGACTATAGTAAAATTCAGGTAGATTAGAACAAAGCTGACTACAGTGTTTTCTAAAGTATGGTGTGACACCAGGGAACTCAGAAACTTAAACAACAAAAACCCAACAACTCAGTAGGTACTTACCTAATGTGTATTAGAAAATCTGATTATTGAACATAATTCTACCCTCATGTCCTAAACAGATTAATAATGATTTTTATAGTATAGGAGATTTTACTTAATTTCTAACTGATAGCTGTGATTTTTGTTGGTTTTGTTTTTTTTTTAGGATAAATATATTCAGTAGACACTCATTAACTCTTCAGAACACTGCTACAAATAGCTAATATGTGAATGACAGTCAATTAATGAAACGTGGGGTGCAATTCTACTTTTTATTTCGGACCCAAAAGCAATGTATGTAAAATGTTAAGAATCAAACTGAATCAAGTAAGAAAGACAAACTGCTGGTGGAACCGGAGCATCTTCTCAGCTGAGATCCAGCAGCCAAGGTCCGGCCATCTTTCTGATGCTCTCTTCCTGCACCTCTGGAGCCAAGGACCCAGAGAGCTCTTAGGCCCCATGACTATGCAACACTGTGGCCAGACCAGCAGAAACTCTCTACAGCCCCTCCCCTAACCTCAGTCTTGAGCCTGCTCTTGTTAACCCTAAGGCTTCCTTCTTAAGATAATAGTCAATGCCTCTTGTTTAGTAATGAATCTTTCAACTGTGCCCCAAGAATGTTTTCCACATCTCTGATTAGCTTCCAACCATTGTTAAGCGACTTTCAGCTTGGCTTCCACAAGAACAAGAGCAAAGCAGGCAGCCAGTGCCTAGTTCTATTATCTTATCTGACTCTGGGCACAGGCAACCGCTTTGTTTAAACAGTGATGTCTCTTCAGCACAACCCCACTGAATGTACACGGCGACGTCCCAGTTTTCAAGAGCCTATCTCCCAGCACCTACACGCAGCCCTTTCCCAGCAGATGGCGGCAGCAGACCCCAGCAGACCCCACTAAGCCCACAGCGATGCCCTGACACACATTTTGCTTCTCATCAGTCTTTACTCTGGAACCATTCTGGCCATCCTAGCCGCAGTTCAGCCCTTTAGGCCAGGGCTTTGCAGCCTCGCCTGACTGAGGTTTAGGGATGGATAATTTTCCTCCTGATGAGCTATGCTGTGTGACCACTGAGCAGTTCCTCTGGCCGCTCTATTCACCAGGTAACTATCACCTTCAGTGTAATGAAAACACTTGCAGACACTTTCAAAAAAAGATCCCTCAAGGGGCAAAACCGCCCCTGGCAGAGTGGTTCTAGGCTAGTCCAGACCCCCAGGTGGGTCTTGATAATGTCTGTGGATATTCACGGTCATATATTAGCATGATTCATATAAATTCCCTTCGAAATTCAAGTAACTGCATTTCTTCTTCAGACAAAACATAGCTTTCTTAGGTCCTAAAATCAATCAAAAATAAAACCAAAACCAGATTTTTTAACTTTAAAGAGAGGAAACGCCAGGACACACGAACATGGATGTATTTAGAACTCTGTAGACTCTCCTCTTATTCTGGATGTGTTACAAACATCAAATAATGAAAATGAGGTACACCACCCATTTCCAGGCTTACACTCACACATTGCTTCTAAGAGCTTACCTGGAGAAACCCAGGAGGGCGGTTCAGAACCGTATCCAGAGAATTATCCAAGAACCTCACGATGCGCAGGTACCCAGGGTATGACGGAGCACTAACCTCTCCCGCAGGGTTTACAAAAAAGATCTGCACTCCGTTTGGTATCAAAATCAGCTCATCTGCATCGAGCCCCAAGGACTCGAGAGGGGGAGGCTGGGAATGGTTCCTATAGAAGTCTTCTCCCACTGAGGAGATCTCCCCGGAGTCTGTTCCGTAGGAAACAGTGTAGTGACCCTCAGCAGCCTGGGGGGTGTAGGCTGGGGGTGCTTCAGCGGGACAGCTGGGCGAAGGTAAGGGCCCAGCAGAAGGTGCAGCACCTGGGCTGGCGCCTGTGGCACCTGCACCAGAGACACTGCCATCTACTTCAGCAGGCTGGGGGGCTGAACTAATGGAATCTGGCTCTGGGGACTTCTTGCATGTATCTTTAGGAGGGAACTCTGGGTATAACTTGGGCACATCCTGAAGGTCGTTCCGTAGAGATGTGGCAAGGCCCTTCTCTAGGATCTCTAGCCTGGTGCGGACATTCTGAAGGGTTTCTTTCATCTTCTGCTGCATCTGTCTGGCGGACTCCCATGCAGGGCCTGAGCGCCCCGGCTCTGCT
The DNA here is from genome assembly GCF_014885135.2 of Alexandromys fortis. Taxonomy (NCBI): domain Eukaryota; kingdom Metazoa; phylum Chordata; class Mammalia; order Rodentia; family Cricetidae; genus Alexandromys; species Alexandromys fortis. The sequence goes on along the minus strand of NW_026068061.1, from coordinate 329,622 downwards.
GCCGCGACACTGATGCCCCTAAGCAGGTGTCCTATTCCTTGCTTGTAGTAGTTCTTTGCTTCTTCCTTCTGCCCTAGCTCATCCGTGCTCAGCCCTTTATTAACAAACAAAAAGGCCTTCTCGTAAGCTTCCTTGATGATCTTAATCTCAGCAGGTTCTCCATTTCCCGGCTCTCGCTCCATCTCTGAAAGACAAGAAACATCGCCAGCCATTACCCAGTTAGCTTTTTGCGTACATAGCCCTCTTTCCCACACGAATGTATTTCAAGGACGGGCCTGCCTGTTCACAACTGCACACCCAATCCTTCAGACAAAACACGCAGGATCAACTTTATAGTTGATAAATAAATGTGCCCAATCCTAAAATACCATAAAGAGGACTAGAGAGATGGATCAGAGTTTAGCTCCAGGCTCCAGGGGACCTCTTCCCAACACACTAACCCCCTGGACTGGGGAAGTGGATCCCTGGGGCTCACTGGCAGGCTAAAAGTCTACTTGGTCAGCTCCAGGAGCATTCCAGATCCCTTCTCAAAAGAAAAACAAGGTGATGGCTCCAGACGGAGAGCCCCGCCCACAGCTGACTCAAGGGGAAAAAAAAATCTGTAAGATAAAAGATAAGCATGTGCCCAAAAGGACACCCCTCCCTCCCCCAAAAAAATAGCTTTTAGAGATCACACATAGCTGGAAAGTAAATTCAGTAGAGAAAATGTTTATAAAGTTCAAGAAAATGTCCAGAAGGGATAGCAATGAAATAAAAGGCTGAACAGGAAATTGCAATAAAATTAGAACTTTGTCTAAAAGGCCCCGTGTGAAGGACAAAACGCTCTGAAATGCAGAATAGAGAAAATGACGGGTGGAAAGAGTAGCAAGAGTAACTCAGATAAAAGAGGAAGCAGAAATCCCAGGAGCCGACAGCAGCCTTGGGGGGCCTGAGAGGGGTGTGAGGCAGACCTCAGGACAGTTCTGTGCACAGTACAGTTAGTGGAATCCCAGGGCTGAAGACAGAATTCCCAAGGTACTTCCAGAGTGACATAGCCAGACTGGAAGACACTTCAGAAAGCATTCAGGAAATAAAAACCCGCAATTTCTGGTGTGTTTCTAGGTTTTAAGGAAAATTTATACAACCCTGGGAGAATGCAGGATTTAATTAGTAAAAATGAAAAATCAGAGATAAAAATCAAGACAATTATTAACTCCAGATAAACATACCAAACAAAACCCATAAAGTAATCTGGGCATATTCAGCTTCTCTTGGTGTCTAACATTGAAAATAGAGGATCTTGACGTTAGCAAAATGATGCAACAAACTGTACTGAGGGAACAGGAAAACGGGTGGATGGAAAGTTTGTGTGCCAGGATGAAGGCGCTAAAACCTCTGTAGTGGGACTTTAGCTGCAATGCCCAAGGCTGCACAAGCAGTAGTGTTAGCACACTGCTGAGAGCCACGGAGACACCAAGAACTGGGTCAGGAAACCCAACCGAGCAGCCTCTCGAAGGAAGCAGAGGGGCTGGCTTACAGGATATTTAATTTTTCATGTACGTGGTGAACGGCGAGTTACTTACTTTACAGAATAAATACAAGCCTTGCCACAGCCGCCTTGTCCGGGAGGATTACACTGCGGTCCACAAAATTAATTTTTATTTTCCGGGAACCACTAACAAAGTAAAAGGAAAGAGGTGAAATTTCAATGACAGCTTTTATTTATCTAATACAATGAAGTATTATTCCGCCATGTATCAGAATGAGTTGTGGAGTATTTTCCTCCTTTGTGCTTTGTCTTCCAAAGACAGCCTATCCTATACTTCAAAGTCTATGTCCAATCCAACGTAACCCACAGCAAACGCTCAATGCCCACACGTGCTGGGCACTCTAGACTCTTACAGCTTCTCGGGACAGGAAAAAAAAAAGTCAAGGGGCAGAAGAGTATTTCCATAGCTGTCTACACAATGAAGGGGCCACAGACTTCAGTAGTTGGACTTCTCAGAAGTGAAGAACAGACAGGCCAATAGCTGGTCCAGTCACAGCAGCTTCATGATAGTGGACAGAACACACTCAGCCCCCAGTTCAGGAACTATCACATACAAGTGGCCATATACAAACCTCTATTTGCCCTACCCCGGTGTTACTAATGAACTGAACCCAGCACTTCTCCTGGAATCCCACCCCGCCGTCTTCTTCGCAATACCACAGGTATCCACAGTCCCCAGCCACTGTCTCCTCCCAGAAGCCACAGGACAAACGTTCTATAGTTCATTTTTCTAGGGCACAAGGAGGCATGGACTCTGAAATGTACAAACTTCTAGCAAAGTCATCTACATAGTGCTGGGCCACATGTGTGGCTGGCTGGGTTGGGCTGCGTGTGGTTTCTGGGCAGCTGGCTGGGCCCGTGTGCTTAGAATAAAACAGAGAACTATTTTTTTTTTTTCGAGACAGGGTTTCTCTGTGGCTTTGGAGCCTGTCCTGGAACTAGCTCTGTAGACCAGGCTGGCCTCGGAACTCACAGAGATACGCCTGCCTCTGCCTCCCGAGTGCTGGGATTAAAGGCGTGCCCCACCACCACCCCCTAAAACAGAGAACTAAACAGAGGAAAACTGTCTACTATATGTCTTGAGAAGTTTGAAAAGTTGTTAAGGATTTCATATGCTTCTATTCTCAAAGTCTGGAACCAGAAAGGTCTTTGGAAGGCCAGTCTGAAGTAATCAAACACTCCATTAGCTTGATGATAAAAAAAAAAAAATGGTGGACTTTTAACTTTTAAACATTTATTTCTTCTTATCTGTACGTGAACAAATCTGAGTGTGAAATGTTGACGTGCCCAGGCCTGGGGAGGTCAGAGGACAATGCTGGGTGTGTGTATATCCTGGTCTTCTACCTGGTCTAAGACAGGGTCTTTTGCCTCCCTCACTCCCATCCCCTGCTCCACAGACAAGGCTAGCTTCTGGAAAGTCTCTTGTCTCTCCCTTCTATCTCTCAGTAGGAGGGCTGGGATTACAGGTTTTGGGGGGGATCTGAACTCAGGTCCTCAGGCTTAGCTCTTTACCCACTGACTCATCTCTTCAGCCCACTTAAACATTCTAATAAAAGATTTAAGAGTCACCTTCTTCAAATATAGCTATATGAACACTCATATGTGTGTGTATGTGGTTCATTTTGCACCAGCAGAAGTAAAATTCTGTTTCAAAATCCTCGGAAACTCGGCGCCATTCCATGACAGAAAACATAGCAAACAATGGTGCTTAAGGGAAATAGCAAGAGAAGTTAGTTCTAAGGCCAGCATGCCTGGTCTGCTACAAAAGAGGGGGCATGGGAAGGGTTCGTCATTTAAATTATATACTGATAAATTACACGTAGACATTTCTAGGGCACAAAATCATAGTGCAGTCTGACTTTTGAACTATTTTGATCTTTTAAAGATGTTATTATTTTTAATTATGCACATGTGGAGGGGGCAGGTGTGTGCACCTGAGTGTAGGTACCCAGAGGCACTGGATCCCCTGAGGCTGGAATTAGAGGCGGTTATAGCCCTAGGAACTGAACTTGGGTCCTCTGCAAGTGAAGTACCTGTTGCCTACTGAGCTCCATTGCCTGATTTTTTAAAAAAAAATAAAATAAAATATGGAATGATGAAATAAAGCTAACTAACTTACTCATCACCCCAGCTATATGACATTTAAAGAAAATGAAGAGAGCTGAGACCCAGTCTCAGTGCTGTGTACAATAACTAGTCCATGATCTGCTGTTGTCGGGAGACAGAACTGAGATCCCAAAACTACATCACTTACTCCTATCCCGGCAGAGATCATGGGGGACTGATACTCGGGGTGGGCGTCTAGTCGACTCCTGTACCATCCTAGCCAATCCTGGCTTGCTAGGGAACTGTGTGTTTCAGAAAGCACCATGCATGGGCAGCAAACCACAATCCACATTTGTACGTAAGTTTCCAGTTTCAAACAAGTCCTTCACAGCCATCAATGAAGACAATCAGGAAAGAGCACGAACTAAGAGTAAGTCCCTCGGAACTGGGAGCATTCTTCTACGGCCCTATTATTCGCCTAATCGCTTCAGTAAACTTTAAGACAGTTGCTAACTTCTTAGATATCCGAGGGTCATTTTACCGAGACAAAATTTATCTAATAAAAATTAGAAGGCAAGATCGTTAATGTATATATAATACAACACAGCAAGCCTCAAGGATCGTCAAGAAATATCACAACCATGGGAATAACGGAGCCAGCCGTACACTAACGCAATAAATAACGCAGCGTCACAAGACCGTGCGCATTCCCAGAGAAAACTTTTTCCAGATACGAAGTTAGGCCGCAGGGGTCCTCGGAGACGCTGGACGCCAGTAACCAGTGTGTTCCAATGAGCAACCCCCCCCCCCCCCCACGCCGTTCATCTCCAGTGCTGTTGCTCCTAGGAGCTAGCTGCCCAACTTTGGGCAAGCTCTAGGCTCTGGGGAGCTAGAAAGAAAGTCAGTGGGGTTTGGAGAGAGAACCGTGGAGGAGGCACACTAGGGATGAGCAGGGACAGGTATGGGAGAAATCACGCCGGGAACACGCAAGGATCAGGGATGGGAGGCCCCACACCATGGATGACCGGGGACTCCGAGACTGGAGAACCAGGACCGGGGGATGCGCGGGGACCAGGGATGGGAAGACCCGCACCAGGGATGCGCGGCGTCCTGGGGCGGGAGGATCTGGGACCTGAGAGCCGTTCCCGGGGCCAGCACTGCACGGGAGGGCGAAGGCTCCTTCAGAACTAGCAGGAATACCCTCTGCAGGACTTCTGGAAACTTCTCCGGTTAGAAGGGCTTCCCTGCAAGATGCCGGCGTGGCGCGGGCCGCAGCCCCCACAGCCTGCGGCGTAGCCCGGGTTAGTCCAGACTCACAAAGCCCCGCGTGACGCCCTCTGTGGCCGGCCCCGCCCACGCGTCACCACACCCGCGCCGAGCTGAGCTTTGGCCCACTCTGACCTTCCAGAAGGAGCACCGGACGCCAGCGGTCCGCTCCGAGCCCGACAGCCCACTGAGAGCGCGGGCACAGGCCTGACACCCTCCGGCCCCAGCCAGGCCCAGGCCACGTCGGACCGCGCCTGCGCACTCCCTACCGGCCGCCTCGGGGCCGCCGAAGGGACCCGGAGAGCGACGGGCGATGACAGCCTCTGGCCGCCAGGGGGAGCCCTAGGTCGAGCACTGAGGACCTGGAGACAAACGCTGGCTGGAGCCCAGGACCCTACCTGACCTGTCTGTCACCAGAGGTCTTAAATCTGTGACACATAAAACTAGGCCTGGGTCTGGAGAGATGGATCAGCAGCGAATAAGTCATTACTTCTTATTTGAATCTATAATGCATAAAGAACACACCTCAATAACTTATAAAAGCAACAATTAAGAATAAAGGATTTGAGTAGATATCTCCTCAGACAAGATATACAGACCACCAGAAAGGGCATCAGAAGATGGTCATTACCATGACTCTTCAGGCTAACTCACATCAGAATGAGGCATGACTTCTGTCTCTTTAGAATGGCTGTAATCGAAACAGGCAGTAACAGGTTTGGCAAGACAGCTCTGCAGCCCTCAGGCATTACTGGTGAGATTGTTAAGTAACCAAAATCAGCACGGCCAGTAAACCCCTAGTTGGAACTGTGCAGACAGGTAGTCACTTACCTTGCTTCAAATAATTGAGTGATTGTTATCAAACTTTTAGTCTCTGGACATCACCTGCAATCACCTGGGAAGACCCTCAGTGGGGGATGGTCTGGGTTAGGTTAGATGTGTATGTGTGGCGTGTCTTAGCGTAAGTGACCCAGCCCACTGTGGGCAACACCATTCCCTAGGCAGACAGTCCTGGAAGAGAGGAGAAATCGAGCTGAGCCCAAGCAAGCAGCCAAGAGAACAAGCTTGCATGCACGCATGCGTTTCTCTCTGCTCTTGACTGCGGATGGTATGTACCTAGCCATTCGAAGTTCTTGCTTACTTCTTCACAACAACGAACTGTAACCGGGATTAGAGAGCTGAATCAAACCCCTTTCCCCCCTTTCAAGTTTTTGTTGAAACATTTTCTCATTGCAACAAATGAAACTAGGAAGCACTCCTATTTACTTTGTTTAAATGAAGCAGGCAGGATTTTATAACAGCATCCTGCCTCAATTCTTTAAACTGCTTCCAAATTATATGCTCCAAATCACTTTACGATGTCATATCCACAGTGTTTGTTTTTAATGCAATAAATCCATTTCTTCAGGCAATAAAAACAGTGGAATCACTTGACTGCAAAACCATTTGCTACCAACTAATTACACTTATTCACACGCCCCATTTCTAGGAACGACTTCAGAATGGCTTTGCAAAGATTGATAGTTTAGAGTGCTTGTGATCTGGTACTTCCAGTATGCCGTGTTCGAATTAAGGCCGTCATCCCCCAGTGGTATCTACACAGAGGAAGCATCCCACACATTTGCAGCCATCCCCATAACAACCTACCTTCAGCATCAGGTAGAAGGAGAGATGCTGAGACCCCTTCTATTTGTGGAGGATAGCCCTCCGGCTACTGACCACGGAAGCTGCCCTTGGCTGAAACAGTGTGGGGTAGTACCCCTCTCAGGGACCCGGCCTGACACAGGGAGTTGGGGAAATGGAAAGTGAGGCAGAGAGGAGGAGGGAGAGAAAGACTGAATTCAAATTTCAAAAACTTCACTGCTTTTTTTCTAGGAGCCTATTAAAGCTTCCAGTATCCTAGATGTTAATGGCTTCAATGAAAAATGTGTAGCAAATTCAAAACTGGGGTACAAGTTTCATCTGAGGCTTTATCCTATACAGCTTTGATCAATTGGATAGCTCCGACAAGAAAGATGCCCTATCTGAGATGCTCGACATGGTATGTGTTGCTTGACCACCCATGAGGACTCGTACTTTGCACAGGCGCCTTGTAAGCCAGCATCCAAAGTGTGCTCTGTGGTCACATGTATTTTAGTAAAAACCAGGGACTCTTCCCAGTTAAAACCACTGACTCCACATTTGACTTCCTTTCTTGTCCCTGCTGTTGAAAGGGACATGGGTGTTTGGGGTTCTGGACAAGAAGTTAAGTTGGATATGCTTAGTCTTGGTTTTTGAGATAAGTGTATGTCTACTGTGGCTTCTGGGAATGGCTAAGCTATTGCAAGCCACGGTGGTAAGACACCAACTTCCAGGACTATTCTCATTATCACCTGAAGGCTCAGTTGACCCTGGGTAACTCTGATATAAGGACACTGGCCAGGGAACACACCCTCTTTCATTATATTGCATCTTGCAAGTCAGATAGCCCTCATCCAAAATGCCTGAGAGCAGAAATCCATTAGGTTTCCTATATTTTAAAATCCAGAACATTTGTGCAGAGATGATGAGGTATTACAGAGATGAAGAGACCTAAATTTAAACAAATTTTATGTATGTTTCATATATAACTTACACCATAGGCTGAAGGTAATTTCATGGAGTTTTAATGAGTTCGTCTCTTGACCGTCGCCTTTCAAATGAAGTCACATGAGAAAGTTTTCCCTTTGCACTACAGCACTAAAGACTTTCCCATCCTTGAATATTCCAGTCTCCCAGATCAGGAATGACTAACAGGCACAATGTTCAACAGATGCGGGTGGAGCCGAAGCAAGCATTGAACTACATGGGACCAGAAAGGAGTCTAAGGAGAATTAGTCCAATTGGTGGGCTCGAAAAAATATAAGCAAAGGCATTGGTTTCTTTCATCAATGCCTTGTCAAACACTCTGACAGTTGTCTTCAAATTTTGTAAGTGAAGAGATAACTCAGTGGGTAAGAGCATTTGCTGAACTAATGTGAAGACATGAGTTCAAATCCCCAGCATTGATGCACTGGGTCAGTAATGGCCACGCCACAGTTACTGTGACCCCATGGAGGATTGCCTGGGCTTGCTGAGACTGTCTCACTCCAGGCTGGGTGAGAAACCCTATCTCAATGCTGAAGAGTCATGGAGCAGGGCACTGAAGTGTCCTCCCCCAGCCTCTGCAATTCACACCCCAGCCACTCACACACACAAGCTAAGAATAATTAACTCAGAATTATCAATATTAAAATGTGAAGCCCAAACAAATTTTCCTAAACTTTGTAAATAGTCTTGACAAACCACACTAAAGGAGATGAATTTTATTTATTCATTTACTCTCTCTGGAACCCTTACAGAGTTCCCTATGAGGGTTATTAAAGGAAGATTGTTTAGACCAATTAAAGTCAATAGTGTTCATTTGCGCAAAACACGCTGCTTTGCGAATGAGAGCTACAGCAGTTTCTGAGAAACCCAATGTGATCTCAAGATACTTATAGAAAAACGAAAGGCAGCCTAGAGCAATCTGAAGAACTCAGCTAGGTCAATGAGCCAGTTGGTTACAATTTAACTTGTCAGTTGCAGCTCAATTAGTTAATTAGTTACAAGGCCTTTTGCAACCCAGCAATATCAACTTTCTGAAAAAAACAAATTTGGGCTAATATTGTTTTTCCAAACTGAGCAGAGGGTCTGGCTATTTTATTTCATATTCCCAGAGCTGGAGATACAGCCATCTGGAGAGAAAGCCGTGTTTAAGAGCACTGGCTGCTCTTGCAGAGGATTTAGGTTTAGTTCCCAGCACCCCCATGGTGGCTCACAACCTTCTCTACTGCCTGTTCTAGGGGATCTAATGTCCTCTTCTGGCCTTTATGGGTACTGCACATATGAGATTCATGTCCTTATATGCAGACAAAACTTACCCAAACACATGAAATAAATACATTTTTAAATTTTTTTATTTCATATTTTCTTGTGGACCAATAAGGTGGCTGCCCCCTGACAAAAAGATGAAATCCCCAGGAGTTTTTATAGTGGATTCCAGACCCACAGGAAGGGTCTGCCAGGGCCAAGATTTCCACTCTTCTGCTGGAATTTGCTCTGCACTAAAGACTGTGCATGAATGGTTTCCATATATCATTCTTGAATTTCCTCCAAACAGTGTAATGAGGTTTGTTGACAGGAAATGTTTCCAAGGTCTTGTAGCTAGTAGGAACTACAGTTAAACTGGAGGGTGTAAGTCCCAAGTCCCGGTCTCTGACCTCCATCTTTGGAGGCCCGGTTCCCGTGCCTGCCAAACCTTGACCCTTCCCCAGAGGAGGGTCAAGACAGCCTGCCAAAATCTTGACCACTCCCCCACTCTATTTAAACTGCTTCCCTGGAAAGTTCCCATGTGGTCCCCCCATTCCCCGTGGTCACGTTGGCGGCTTCCCTGTTCCCCACCCGAGAGCACAGGAATCCCATTAAACCTGGATATTTTTTTTTAGTTTGGCTTGTTGTGATTTGGCTTGATTGGGATTTTTGCATCGGCAGAGAGCTCGTGTTAGGAAAATTTCTAACAGAGGGTTTGATTTTAAACCTGACCATGCCTAGTTTGGGTGTTCTTTATCCCAAGAGGTGATATATTTTATGAAGATTGGAAAGATCTTGGTAAAGAAAGTAATTTTGCCGAGGTAGAGGACATGATCTGGTCAGGTTAGAGCTAAAACAGACTTGTTTAATAGCATGGGCTATCAGAGGGTCCTGTGTTTGAATCTTCGCAGTCTTGCCTGCCACCAGATTGAACTTAGATGACCCACTTATGAACCTCAAAACTTCAGTTCCGGATTTGTATAATTGGGGTAACAGTGATTTCTTCAAAGGTTTATGCTAGGGATTAAATATGATAATCTATGCAAAGCTCTGGCTCCGGTGGAGGGAACAGATTGCCAGGCAAGCACAGACCCTGGAGCCCAACGCCCACACTGAAACTCTGAGTCTGCCTCTAATCTCTGCCATTGTGGGCCTGTTTGCTCTGCCCACCAGCACCTCCCTTTTCTCACTGCCAAAACACAGCAACGACAGCGAAACACTGCTTCCTCTCTGTGTGCGCGAAGAGCCAAACAGAAAGCATAGCACGGCTTATACACAAAGCTGTTGTTTGTTTTGTTTTAACAAATCTCTTTGAAGGGCTTGAGAGGTGACTCCGGAGCACTGGCTACTCTTGAAGAGAATCGGGGTTCAATTTCTAGCACCCACACGGCGGCTCATAGGCATTTGTAATTCCAGTTCCAGGTGATCTGATGGCCTCTTCTGGCCTCTTCAAGCCATCCACGCATGTAGTGCATGAACATACATCAGGCAAAACATCTGCCTGCAAAAATGAAAGCTAATCTACTACTAAATAAATGGAGGCCATTTGATGATGTGATCACTTACACAGGTTAAAACTGGCTTCTCCCAGTCTTACAATTTGGGATTTTTTTTTGTTTTTTTTGTCTTTCTTTAGGAGAATAGATCAATTGGCAGACCCAGAGGGGTATGGGTCTTACGTCTACTAGACTAAGGCTGCTTGAGTCGGGGATCAGGGAGGACAGGAGGACGTAAAGGTGTTAGGAAGATCTTTTAGGTTTGTGTGACCCAAGGTATGCCCTGAGATAGGACAGAGGGTTGCACATAGGAGAAACTGAGAGCTGAGCTCCAGGGGATGCACCTAACTCAGATTATAATTTTTGGCAGTATGATGGGAAAACCTTCACACATACTGACACGGTGCTGGAATTGACAGTGTGGCCACATCGCACGCAGCAGGGGTCGGGACGTTACCCACGTTGATTTCAACACTCATACCATGTAGCCACCAACCAGGGCACAGGGTTTCTACCCCTGTCTTCTGCGGAGCATGCCAGTTGCATCGGCTCAGTTGCTGGGAGGATGACATACAGTAGGCTTGGCAGAACCGAAACTAGCGGAAAGAATTCGTGTCTTTACAGGTGGCTTCTAAATGCGCTGAACCACGGAACCTAGGCAGTTCCTAAAAGCCACTGTTCTGTGTAGGTTCTACCAGGGTACTAATTACATGGAGTCCTGTGAACTTGCCTGCTTGGTACTTCTGTGTGGTTCTGCCTTGCTCTCAGGAGCAATAGCTATGATTATATTTAGAATCTCTTTGCACCCTTCAAAACCCTTCTTTACTCTGAGGGAAAAGAGAAAACTTTTTAAACTTTACTAAGTATCTCTACCACTTTAAAAATCACCTTACAAATTTGGTTTGGTTTGGTTTTGGTGAGTCAAGGTTTGGCTATGTAGCCCAGGCTGGTCTCAGAGTCACTATGTAGCTCAGGCTGGTCTCAAACTCACTGCCCTCCTTCTTGCCTCTGAGGTGCCAGGATTATGACTGGTTGTTACAATATTTTTAAGATCTATTTTTATTTTATGTGTATGAGTGTTTGCCTACATGTGTGTCTATACACCGTGTGTGTGCAGTGCCTATGGAGTCCAGAAGAGGGCGCTGGATCCCCTGGCACTAAAGTTGCAGATGGTTCTGAATCGCCATGCGGTTGCTGGGAATTTGCCCCAGGTCCTCTACAAGAGCAACCAGTGCTTTTTGTTGCTGTGGCATCTCTCTAGACACTATTACAGAAGCAGTACGTACTGATTAAAAGTCCTTTATTTTAAATACAATTTATGACTATAAATATAAATAATGAAAATATCTCTGCTTGTGTGGTATGTGAATCTCTGCAGGACCTGTTAACACTGACCTTTCAGGTTTACTTTAAGGAGGTGGTATTGTGGCTCCAGCCTCACTCTGGAGATAGGGCCAATATTACCCATGCATTATATTAATTATATTATATTATATTATATTCAGAGGCTCAGAGGACAGAGTGTCTGATGGGGGAGGGCAAATGCAGATCTCAGCGGTCAGAGCCGACAGGAATGTTTTCCCTAGACTTGTTAGACAAATGATTCATCGAATGAAGAAATGCGGTTCTGACGTCATGTTCTGACGCATTCCTGTCAAACAGACATGGCTCTCAGAACATGAACTACAAGCTGCTCTTCTCCCGCACTGAGATCTCTGTGCTTCCAGCTCTTCTCGGGAGGCCTCCACCCAGTGAGGTTCGAGATCCAGGCCCAGGGCTGTGTTGGCATCTGAGATGGTCCACAGTGCCCCGGCCTGCTGCCTCTCAGCCTGAAGTCAACAGGGAGGAAGAAATCTCTGTGTAAAAAGACAGTTTGGGTCCTAGGACATTTTAAAAGTCAGTTTATTGTTGCAGTGTTGGTTTTGGCTAGCAGGTTATTTTCCACCACGGTGCAGGAATTGTCCTCTGAGTTACTTAACTTTCTGTTTGTGTGGTGGAAAGGCAAGACTGACTGGACCAGAGATATTCATCATTGATATACCTACATTTAATATCTATAAAAACCACATGCAGGCTGAAGAGACGGCCCGGTTGTTAGGAGCACCTGTTGCTTTGGCAGAGGACCCAGGTTTGATTTCTGGCTCTCAACCACCTGTAATTCCACATGCCAGGTGACCCAATACCCTTTTTTGGCTTCTGAAGGCACCAGGTACTGGCGCATAGACAATGCAGGTGAACCCTTGTACACACAAAATATAAATAAATAAATCTTTAAAAATTAGAAAAAAAATACAGCCTGGTTCACTAAGGCCAAGAAGAGCCTGAAAGTGCATTTTGAGGAACCCCTGGGGACCAAGACTGGTAAATAGACTATATTTTAAGTGGTATGGAACTCAGGGAGCGCTTCTTAGAGAAGCCTCATGCTCTACAAAGAATAGGATAAATACAGAAATTTCCCTTTCTTCTGAAAAGCACAAGAACCACAAAGATCTCCCGTTGATTTTGTTTCTTCCCTTATTATATTACTTTTCCTATGGAAATCTCTGACTGGGAACTGAATTCCTTTCCTGGGGTCCAGGCATCAGGCACTGACTCTTGCCCTCCCCCTCACTCTGCCTCTGACTCCATCCTCAGAGCCACAGAGCAATGGTGAGACGCTGCCTGTCCTGCAAGCCTCCTTCTTCTTTGACTTTTACCACAAATTTTTTTTTTAGCCTCTGCCTGTCATCTTTGTAAAATAACAGATAATAAATAAATAAATAATAGTATTAAATGATCAGAGTGTCTGCTTGCGTTGGTTTCTGCCGTCAGTCATGGGTCAACGCTGTGGCTGTGAAGCCACATCGCACACAATTCCCTCCACACCCTCCAGCAGACTCAGGGCAGTCCTGTCCCAGCATGTCACCACGGAGCATGTCCCAGCACATCCACAGGGCAGTATTGAAGCCTGGCACCTCACCTTTTGTTAAGAAAATACATGTGAGCCTAGAGCTGCGTATGCTTCTCAGCTTTCTTCAGGGAGAACACGCAGCATAGCCGTGGGACCTTCTCAACACCAAGACACTTACACCTTGTCGAGGGCGGTGGCTCAAGTTTGCATCTATATTTTTATGGGCAGTCATATTTTTGAAGGGGGAGGGGCACGTCACCCTGAAATGTCATAGATTTGTGAATGAATATGTGTAAAGCACACCACAGTCCGAGGATAAAAGCCCACCTTCCTCTTTATCTCTCTATGTCCTTATTTCACAGGAGCCACCGTCACTCCCGACGTCCACCACCCAAGTGTCCTTGGGTCCCTCTCTGTTCTATCACCCTTCTTCCTTCTCACCTGGATTTTTTTCTTTCCTCTCTGAATTCTAAATAAATCCTTTTTCCTTCCCACATGTCACCCACATTTGCTAAACACAATGTGTTCCCTTTAGGCTCCCGCTTGATACTTAATAGGCTTTCGTAGCTTGCACTGCCAGGAGAGAGACCTGGTTGCTTCCGAGGCTTAGCAGACCTAGCCAGCTTCCACACCATCCCTCCACCATTCCCCTGTCTCCATAGCAGCGCCCCTGCCAAGCCACACCCTTCCCGCAGCTGCTCAGGGCAGCCTTTGAGAGCCAGCGGCTTGCTTCCCGAATCTCTCAAATGCCGCACATTCCACGAACTTCATCCTCTGGCCACTAAAATTGCCACGCGCCCCTCGGCATATCCCCTCCAGAGTCAGCTTAGCTGGTGCGTCTCCCTCTACCCTCTGCTTCCTTCAGAATTACAGTGAATTTGTCAATATCTGTATATACACACTGGTTCTGTTTATGAGAATAACAACCCAGCTGAAATTTTAAGCATGGCTGAGCTCTGAAAAACAATACCTATAATATTTTTATTATAAATTTAATAAAACGTTGACAATGCTTTTTTTATTTCTTTACCCACGAAGTTGGAGAACTAGATGGTGGTTAAGAGCACTGACTGCTCTTGCAGAGGATCTAGCACCCAGCACCCACACAGCGGCTCACACGTATCTGTGACTCCAGTTCCAGGGGATCTGGCCTCTGTGGGGACCGCATGCATGTGGTGCACAGAGTTACAAAACATCAGTACACATAAAATTTTATTTTAAAAAAGTCTTAAAAATAGTTTACTTGGAAGAAAAAACATTCCCTAAGCTCCTTTTAAAGGGGGTTCCTGGGGAAAGATGGAAGGTACAGACAGCAGCATCTTCTGGGCTTTGATGGGACGCAGAGCTTCTGTGTCCATGTGATGTGTGCTGGTGTGAGACATTTGGTGCAGGGTCAGTAACAATATTCAAATACAATATACCTCTATAGTCAAGTATATGGTTATGTTTCCTCAAAGCTTTTAAAAACGAAATATTCCGGGACTAAAAATGAATGACCAGTTGTCTCTGATAATGTAACCTGTACGACTTGTTTCCCGCTCTCGTTCTCCCATGAGAACGTCTAGGTCTAGACGTTACACACAAGGAAAATACTGGAGAGACTCATAGTTCTTTGCTACCAGCTGGTGTTCACGGCTCTACCGCTTCAAGGTGACGTCATTTCTTTGGAGGAGACAATGAGTTGGGGATATTTCTAATACATCGACGACATTCGATACTTTGCTTTGCCCCTCCCTCCCTCCCTCTCCCCCTCCCTTTCTCTTCCCCTCTCACCCATTTGCTGACACGTACCAGCCCCTCTTCCAGCTGCCTGGCACGCAGGACTGAACAATACAGGCGTGTCTCCTGCTGTCAGGATGATCAGACTAAGCAGATGGGGACAGAAATGCCATTGATTAAGGAAAAAAAAAACATAATTTTCAGTCATGGAGACTTTAAACTGCCAGAAGCCTGGGCAGAATCAGAAAGAAAGCCATGACTGGCTTTAAGCCATCTACTCCCATAATGTAGCAAAGTCTGCAGTCAGAAAATTAGAATTATTAGTATGACTTTAGTCTATTCCTCCAAATTCTCCTGTGATTTTTAATGGATAGTCTCTCTCTCTCTCTCTCTCTCTCTCTCTCTCTCTCTCTCTCTCTCTCTCTCTCTTTCCTTTTTTTTAAGTGCTAGGTCTTTGGTTTCATTTGGAACTGCTGTACCCCAGCTGTGACGGATGCTTGCATTGTGGTTTGGAGCATGTCCAAACCCAGGCGCTTCATAGGGAATCAGGGAGATCCCTTTGCCCAGACTTAGAAGCATCAGAATGGGACTCATCAGCCTTGGTTTCTGGGAACTTTACAATGCTCACGAGTCCACTGGTTAGTTGTGGAAGAGAAGGGGCAGGAAAGGTGGCTCTGCAATTAAGAGCACTAACTAGCAGCTTCTGCAGAGGGCGTGGGTCCAATTCCCTGCACCCACATGACCTCCCACAACCATCACTGAAGTAACTCCAGTTCCAGAGGATCTGATGCCCTCTTCTGGCCTCCTTGGGCACCAAGCATGCACAAGGTGCGTATACATACGTGCAAGCAAACAATCGTGTGTGTGTGTGTGTGTGTGTGTAAATTGAAAGAAAAGCAAAGGACCAAATTCTTAGGACCCATGAAATTCCCTGTGGTTATATCCCCACTGTCATTACTCCCTCAGCTTCACTCAGAATCTCTGGGTCTATGCAGCCCTCACCATGCACAAGCCAGTGAGCTCAGACTGCGTGTGAAAACACGGGCCCAGGTCTGACCGTGTGCTCTCACCATCTAAAGACAGAAGCCTGGTAGCAGAGACGATGGCGTCTCAGCCCTAAAAATAAAGCTGTCTCCTCCTAAATAACTCCTGAAGGAAGGGACAGAGGGCCTGGATAACATAATAGTAAGGATGAGAGTACCCACGAAGATGAAGCATCTCACGGTTCCCTTCCAGAACTGAGGCACAAGAGGAGGGGTTGGGTGGATGCTGTGCCTGGCCTTGGCGAGCCAAGAAATGGACTGAAAGGCTCTTTCATTCTCCTGGCTGAGGCAGCCTGGTGGCTGGGGCCCACTGCTCTGATGATATCCCTGCTGGCTGGTGGCTTCTCGAGAGAGCAAGGTAGAGACAGGTCTCAACCCCAGGCTCTGGTGATGGGAGAGGGGCAGTTTAGATGACCACCCAGCTGAGATGCTCCGAAGTCATAAACTTCTTGAGCATCCACTGCTGTACCAAGTGGTAAATTCCATACCTGATCTGTGTGAGGAGTTTTCCAAATTAAAGACTTCATGGAAATTTGAGAGCTTCTTGCTGACAGACTACATTTCCAAGCTTCCCTTTTGGGTTACAGAAGTCACTAACGTCTCTATAAGGGTTCTGGTCAATCCTCTGTAGGCATTTTGGCCATCTAAATATGTATTAAGTCATGTTTTCAAATACCAGCTATGGTCGTTTAAAGTAATGGTCCCAATTTAAAAAATTTTTATTTTAGCAAATTGTTTCTAACCAAAAAACTGTGTTTTTCTTGATTGATATACTTTGTTTTTGTTCATTAAGTAATAATTGGCATTGTGAATATTTGAAACACCTGTTTAGATAGATTTGCTCTTTGGGTACTGACTTTAACTGACTTCTTTTACCAAGATTCCAGGTGCATGTTCCTTATGTAGGAGTCTAAAGTAAATAAATAGATAATTACAGTTACCTTATCCCTCTACAGGACTCTGGTACATGGTTCAGCCAGTCATACAGTTACATTTAACCTTACGTTAATTCTCCGATTTACCTTACGTTACATTGATTTATGTTAACCTCGAAGCAAAAGTTTTCCTTGTGTAACTCTGTCTCTTAACTTTGTATACCTATCGCTTCGTGACTTGTATTCTGGATCTTTGTCAACTGTTGAGCTTTGTCATGGACCCTTGGATTGTAGTTTGAATTTTCTTTGGGCTGCCAGCCAGCTCCCAAATAACGATACAGAGACTTCTTATTAATCATGAAAGCTCAGGAAAGCTCAGCTTTCAGCTTATGCTTGCCCCACTAACTCTTATTACTTAATTTAACCTGTTTTCTCTGCCGAACAGTGGCTCGGCAGTAGTGTAATCAAACACTGGGCATTTCCTACTTTTTCTCTCATCTCTACCCGCCTCCCAATACCCATTCTAGTACCAAATCCTGGTGTCATTTGAGACTTCTCTTGGGGACATTTGTGTCGAATTTCTAAACCTTGCTCTAAGCTAGTGAGGAACAGCAGCATTTTCAGAAGAAAGGAGAGACACAGGCCAGGCTGTCTCTGAGCCCTAAACTCATACGTTGCTGGTCTAAGACTCTCTTCCAGGAGGCTGTAACCTTCTTATTTTCTGGATGATGATTCTGGGGCTATGCTTTCAAGAAAGAGTAGACTTGGGAAGGAACTTCCAGTTCTCATAAAGACAACTTTCCATGTTGGTAACTTGGGCTTTGCCTTTTCTCTGAAGAGTCTTTCTTCCTTCAGAAGCAGAGAGTTGATGTCTGAGTTCAGCCTGCAGAAGCTCAGCCATTGCAGATGGCAGATCTATTCTGTCTTCTGGTGTGTGCGTTCAGCGTGCAGCAGCTTGGCCATGGCCAGGGGCAGATCTATTCTGTCTCTGTGCTTCAGATGCATCTCAGGCTTTGCTTGAGACTCTGAACTTCTAGAAAGCCAGAGATCCTATGTGAGGTTGAAGATCATTTGTGGGGCCAGAGATCCTATGTGGCAGGTGAGGGGTGTTTGATGGGTGGTGTTTCTCAAGCAGGATCATTTCATCCCATGCCACCTTCTGTATCCATTGCATTTTTACGTTCTTAAAAGGGCCCCCATATTCCCATTTGTTTCTGTTCACTCCTTCTGCCTTATGCCGTGCATCTGACCTGCCTGGATTCTGTGATGCTGACCAGGTTCCTGTTTCATAAAGTAGGGTAGAGAGCAACTGAAGAAGACAGCAACATTGACATTTGGCCCTCTTTCATGCGCGCACACACACACACACATGCACATATAATATCACACACACACACCCCTACACACACACCAAACACATGTACACATGCATATGCCTATACAAACATACATACATGGAGAGACATACACAAGCTCCAGGTTCAACAAAGGACCTCCTAGTCTCAAAAAAATGAAGTGGAGGATCATAGAGGAAGATGCCAGTATCAACTTCTGACTTCTACATGTGCACACACATGTACACACCCTACTAACACACACACACATACACACAGACACACACACACCAAAAAAGAAACCCCAAAACCAAGCCTTCCTCCATATCTTTGTCCAGGTGTTTCTCACATGCGACAAGCATTTTCATACTATAACTTGCTGGCACAGAGAGGTTTGGCTTGCTTCACCTCTTTTCAAATTGCCGTGTCATTTTTGTAGAATATAAACCTCAATATGCCTTTGCTTAAGAATTTTCTTTGATCTCTCTGCCTAAAGGCCAAGAGCCCAGAGCATGGTGTCGGAGGCTTCTCACCTCTGGTCCCCACCAAACTTGAGTCTGTCGTCCGTGCTTCCTTTGCAGAGAACTACCTCATACTCTGCCACATGTTCCTCCCAAGGGCCCACATTTTGGGCCCGGCTCCTTCTTGCCTTCTCTTTCTCCTGTTTGGAATTCCTGTATAGCTCTTCATACCTGAATCAGAAAGGCTCAGTTTCCCTTCCCAGACTGTCTAAGAAATATCTCCTGCCTCGCTTTAAAAAATCTTTCTTCTGAAAATCGACCGGGACCGCGAGCCTCCTGCTCACCAGATGGGCATTTGGCAAATATTTGTTCACTAAAGTTCATCGCAGAAAGCAACTGTTACGTTGTCATTTATCTAGGCCTATAAAACAGATTTCTGCTTTGGGCTTTGGTGCAATATTCTGCCATAATTGTCCCATAGGGAGGACCATATATCTGATTTTTCCCATTCAAGCTATCACTGAAGACTCTGACTTGAACATCCTAGAAGGCATGATTGTAGCCCATGGCTGTCTCTGAGGACTTTACCACCTGGCTTTGCCATCCCGTCTCCACCTCATATCAGACTCCAGTTACCTCAGACCGGATAGACACAGCCTCGTCTTGGGCTGCCTAGCTACAACTCTGCCCCTGTCCTTAGACTTTCTCTCACATTTTCCTCTGAAAGTTTTCTAGTTTCGGCTTGTATATTTGGATCTGGGGTCCCGTTTTTAGGGCTTAGTAATGGTGTGAGGCAAGGGTCAATACATTTTCCGTGCGGATATTCAATTTCCCCAGAATCATTTGCTGAGCAGAAAATCTTTTCTCTGTTGAATGTGATGGGTTCCTCATGGGAAACATACCGAACATAAGCGTGACAGCTCATTGTTGCCGCTCCCTCAGTCACCGAGGCTTACTACACTGTGACCTGGACTCCTACCGTATGAGAATAAACCTTGCATCAATTCATCTACCGTGCTCACTTTGGCATTAGTTTGGGTATCAGGTACCTTTCTGCTCCTGTGATAAACCACCGTGGCCAAAAGCAACTGTCTTAGGTAGAGTTCCATTGCCGTGAAGAGACACCATGACCACGGCAACTCTTATAAAGGAAAGTGTTCATTTGGGGCCGGCTTACAGTTCAGAGGTTCAGTCCATTGTCATTGTGGCAGGGAGCAAGGCAGCATGCAGGCAAACATGCTAGAGAAGGAGCTAGGGTTCGACATCTGGATCTGCAGGCAGCAGGAAGTGGCTGGCTTGAGCTTCTGAGAACTCAAAGCCTACCCCCATGTACACAGTGATGTGCCCCCTCCAACGAAACCACACCTACTCTAACAGGGTCACATCTTCTAATACTACCACTCTCTGTGGGCCTCTGGGGGTCGTTTTCTTTTCAAAACACCATAGCAACTTATAGAAGAGTTTATTTTGTCTTACACTTCCAGGGAAGCTGTTCCTAATGGTGGAGGAGATATGGCTGGAACGGGAAGGTAGCTGGTCACATCTCATCACAGAAGAAGCAGAGGGAGCAAACTGGGACTGGGGTGATGCTATGACATCTCAAAGCCCACCCCCAGTCACATGCTTCGTCCTGCAAAACCCCACCTGCTCACGCCCTAGAAGCTCCACAAACAGCACCACCTGCTGGGGATCCAGCAGTAAAACCCTCAGCCTATGGGGGACATTTCTCAAACTGCCATGACCCGCTTAATGCTTTCTAGTTCTTCAAAGCAGAAACAAATGCCACTGGTAGGAAATTGCATGAAATATGGTTTGAAGTACATATGGAAAATGTATGAAACACAGGTGTTTGGTGCTGTGAGCACCTTTTATCACTGCTTTGCCAAGGCAGTTTTCTCCTCCACTCTGCCACAGTCAGATGGAGCCGGAGGAGAGGGCAAGTGGCACAGGGACAGTCTTAGACAGAGATACCACAGACCCCCTGACTGCCCAGCAGTGTTTATCAACTAAGCTATCCCAAATTTTCATGTTTTTTTTTAAATTATTACTTTTCCTGAACTGGTTATTGAAGGGACGCCTGCCCACTCGAGCATGTGGCTCTGGCGGGCCTTGCCCTTCTCCTCTGTTCCCTCTGCCTTGCTAAAATCTGTTAGCTTGCATTCCTAAAGCTAGCCACCAAGGCCTGTTCCCTTATTTGGCCGCTTCTTCTTCCTGAGGCCGGTTACAAGGTTCCACTATCAAAAGCCCTCTTTGGATCACCTAATTGACATGCCCAATTGAAATTAAACACCTCATCCTAACATGGGATTGTCCCCTTCACCTTTAGAAATCGCCATTTGCCTATGTGCCACATCTGTCCCCTCTATCCAGAGGCAGTCCTTTGTCCCTCCAGGACAAATAGCCCTGTCCCCTTTCTCTTGTTCCCTTCCCTTTTCCCTCATTGCCTGTCTCCTTTACAGCAGCACCCAAGTCAATTCTAACCCAGACCTCTTCTTTTTCTCTTAAGGATGACCCCTGCAAGGCTGTCTGTTTTTCTGCCTGAGCTAGAAAGCAGCCACTTTAACTTTTCTTCCCCGCTTAATAAAGGGTCTCTGTGAAAACGGGTGTTGGGGTGTGGTTTGTGCCTAATCTGGGGTCTGGATGGGAGCCCCCAGTGTGTGGGAGTCCCCTGTAGTTATTGTGACCTTTCTGCTGTTTTATACTTTGTGTTCTGGAGGAAGGATCTTTTGAGGGCCCCACCTCAACCATCTGGACAGCCCACGTCTTCATTATCTTTTATTTCTCAAACAACTTAACCGTGCCTTCTTTTGCCCCCATGAAAAGGCTTTTCAGAAGGACCTGCGCCTTCTGTGGAAGTTTGCTTGTTTGAGAAACTGAAATCAGCGCCTTCACTGCGAGTCTTATCAGAGCTTTGAGGGGCTCGTATGTAATTCAAGAGTTTGGAAAAGAAAGTCTAATACAGTTTTACCACAGACCCACCATGAGCACGGGAACCCCCCACCCTCACCCCCCCTAGTTCCCCTCCCCCACTTGAAGCCCTCCCGCAACAGCGGACAATGAACACCTATGAGGCAGTAGCTCTCTGTTGCCCTCTTGTGGTAAGTTGCTTCACTTCAGTCCTGTTCAGGACTTGTAAAATTCTCCTTAGAGTCTTCCCTGCTGTTACCAGATCTGGCGATGTATTCTTCCTCGGATGCAGATCTGATTGTTTCTTCTACGCTCAAATGCTTTTAATGGTCTCACCATGGCACTCAAAAATCCCAAGAAGGAAAAAAATGGGCAGGTACTGATTGTGTAGAAATCGCTTCTTGGTTGGATAGTTTCTTGGAAGTCTTACTAATCATAACCAAAGAAGCAGGCGGGGGCGTCTCGATTTTAAAAAGACAGGCTGCGCCCCAGTGCCTTGCAATGTCAAGATGAACTGGGTTCAAAAGTTTCTTGGGGCTTAGAAGGATTGCTCGTTGCTCACTCCGATACCGCCTGTTCACACCCCAGCTGTGCTTGGCCATGGTGGGGATACCAGGGATAAACGAGAAACAACTAATA
>NW_026068061.1:278200-307512 GCF_014885135.2 Alexandromys fortis | reverse complement strand
CTCAACCGTGTGTGTGTGTGTGTGTGTGTGTGTGTGTGTGTGTGTGTGTGTGTAATATATATGTAATATATAATATATATTTTTTTCAGAGCAAGAAAATGCAATCATTTTGGTCTTAAGCACTAATACAATCAGATACCAAGCTTCCATTGCAGTATAGCAGCGTTTTTTAACCAGCGACAACTGAACCAGCTGGAAAACACGAGGGTGCCTCTATCACACGAGGGTGGCTCTACCAGCTTGGAGCCCAGAGACAGCAAGTAGGTAAAGAGGTGGGTGCTGGTAATTGTGCGTGGGCTGGAGGGGGACAGAGGCCAAACAGACAGCTGGTATTTGCTAATTGATACCATGGTTGTGGAATAAGAAAAGTAATTACTAGTGATTATATAAAACTTGGGAGAATAATTGATTGTTTAAACATTGACTTTTACAGGACCTCCTGCTCATTGACAGCTTTTTTAAAGTGTCAAACTCCCTGTCCAGTTGGGAGCTGCTCACCAATAGGTTCTTAGAGATTTTGTGGATTAACTAAGGAAAGCTTGGATAGCATCTACAGTTTCACAGGATGACGGCAGCTTCTCTACTAGGTGGACGGATGAGGTTCAGAAGGCTTTCAATTGCTTTAAAAAAATCTCCACATAACACAGCTCTGAAGACATTTAAAAGTAAATATTATTTGTGTATGGTGGCTCACACCTCTAGTCCAAGTTTCTTGGGCAGTAGGGGTGGGAGATTTGCAAGTGGGTAGCCTACTGGGGCAAGTTAGTGGGATCTCCAAAATAAAAGTAATGAAGCTGGTTCTGGAACTCAGTGGAAAATTAAACTTTAATCGGTCCCCTACATTCATATAGAATGCCATTTTTCAATTTGCAATGATTGTGCCATAAAATGTTGTAGTAGGCACGGAGGTTTTTGCGCTCACAGATAAGCACTGGAGGAACCCGAACGATACCTGTTATCTGCCCAGAAGGCTGGGAGCACATGTGTGGTCTAGACTGCTGATTGCGTGGCCATTGACCACACTGGATCCTCCCCGCAGAACTTTACTGAAAACTTGTTTTTCTCGGTCAGTCTACAGAACCCGTCATTACAGACTTTACAAAGTCTGGATGTAGTCACCTCTGATCTTTATTTGGCTTATTTTTGTTCGTTAAGGAGATTTATGTAAGCTTTATTGTGCACGTGAGATCGAGTTAGTTATCACCAGGAAAGTTTTCAACAAATTGGCGCTGTGCTTAGATACACCTAGAATAAACCACCCAGGGTGAGTCAGACTCTTGAAGTTTGAGCTGGCACCAGCTACTGAGCCGTGTTAAACGGAACTGCCTTTTTGCCTCTGATAGATCATCCCTCTGTAGTCCTGTGATGGCCCCAGAGACCCTGGAGAAATGTAAGCAAGGCTTCTCAAGAATATCAAACAATTTTTTAAAAAAGTATCCTCATCTAAGGACAGAGGAGATGGTCCAGTGGTTAACAGAATTGGATGCTCTTTGGGAAGTAGAAGAAGACAAGATCTCCTGAGTGAAGTGGGAGATGGGGACTTTGGGAGAAGGTTGTAGGGGATGGGGGAGGCAGGGAAGGGAGCAGAGAAAAATGTAGAGCTCAATAAAAATCAGTACAACAATAAAAATAACAACAAAAAAATGGATGCTTTTGCAGAGGACCCAGGTTTGGCTTCCAGCTCCCACATTACAACAGTTCTAGGGACCTGACTCCCTCTTTTGGTCTCCATGGGCTTCTGCACACACACGATGATGATGATGCACATGCATGTGTGACATGCGTGTGTGTGTGTGTGTGTGTGTGTGTGTGTGTGTGTGTGGTGATGTCTCTGGTATCCAAGTGGTTTTTCAAAAAATCCTGCCCATCCAGTCACCCAGAGCTCACTTTTGAAGCCACCTTGACTCCCTTATAAATAACGGTGATATTTTCATTAAATTCAGTAACAACCTCTTCCATGCAATCACTTAAAAAAAAAACAGCAAGGGAGTGGCACTATTGGGAGGCGTGGCCTTCTTGTAGTAGGTGTGGTCTTGCTGGAGGAACTGCATGGCTGTGGAGGCAGGCTTTGAGGTCTCATATATGTCCCAGCCATACCCAGTCAGTCTACTTCCTGTTGTCTGCATAGCAACATGTCTGCCTGCAAGCTGCCATGTCCTGCCATGATGATAACGGGCTGAATCTCTAAACTGTAAGCCAGCCACCACAACTAAATGTTTTTATTGTATTTTATTTTATTTTTGTTTGTTTGTTTGTTTGTTTTAGTAAGCATTTCCTGGAAATAGAAACCCTAACTAAGATAGAGGGGAAGATCTGTGGCATCCCTAGGAGATGGAGGGGAGGTTGCAGGGGATGTTCTGGGCAGAGCTGGGGTGAGTCTTGGGGATTGATTGGGTCTGGAGAACCGAGGATAGGGGAAGATCCACAGTCAGCCTTCCTGCTTCCCTGGCAGCAATGACCTGTGGATTAGTGAGGTTCAGAGTGCCTGGTGGGAGCTGGGGCCTGGGATAGCACAACAAGCCGAGGGGAGGAGTCAGAAGGGGAAGATCTCTGTGACAGGCAGGAGGTGGGGCTGTGGGGAGAGCTGTGCTGCAAGGCTGGGGATGAGACTGGAGGACTGGATTTGGAAGAGAGGAGGGCGTGGAGAAGGTCTTCAGGTTCTGTTTCTCCGACCTGCTCCGCTGGAGTGATATCAGGGAGCCCTGGTGGTATTTTCAACAGCCACTAACCTTGGCTGGTAGGGTTCTGGAGTTTTAAGTGTACATGAAAATCTAAAGCACAAATTCGGTTCAATGCACTAATTAGTTGGCTATATATGGGGGACCAAAGATTTTTTTTGCATCTGATTTCACAGATCGTTTTGTAGATTATTTTCATTTGATGCAGTTTATATGAAAACAATTATCGTTCTGTTAACTGAATACTATTCTGTAATTATAATAAAAGACTGAAACTGTTTTACTAGCATTCTGAATGTTTCTAAGTAAGTACAATTATAAATTAAAAACCAGATAGTTCTTAGCAACGGCCCTACTTATTATATATATACAAGCATCTAAGAAATTTTATTTCTTCAATTTTT
Organism: Alexandromys fortis; assembly: GCF_014885135.2. Lineage (NCBI taxonomy): Eukaryota > Metazoa > Chordata > Mammalia > Rodentia > Cricetidae > Alexandromys > Alexandromys fortis. The sequence goes on along the minus strand of NW_026068061.1, from coordinate 304,430 downwards.
AAGACTGTCAGTGGTAACAGGAAGTGAAGGATCCCTCCCTCGAAAGAACATAATCAAACTACCGAGCAATTCCATTTGTAAACTATTCATAAGAATAGGAATCTTTTCTCCAAATTATAGATTCATAGAGGAAGTGGAGAGGGGGGGGGTGATACATGGCTTAAAAGAAAAGTGATTAAACCAACTATTTCTGATTAATGATCTATATCAAAATTTAAGTATGTAAGCCTTAATTCCCTGCTGAGACTCATGAAATAACACATCACTGCAGATGGTTAATTTATTTGAAATTGGAAGTTAGTTTTCACTCATCACTCGGAAATAAGAGCTGCCATTGACCTGGGGTGGCTCATCTCAACACATGGCATCTACCCATGCTAGAGCGTCTGTGGCCATACTACCCTGAGCGTGCCCAGTCTTGTCTGGTGTCATAAACTAAGTGGGGTTGGACCTGGTTAGTATCGAAGGGCGAGCTGAGCATTGGGTAACGGGCGTTTGGGGAGAGAAGCCCTGTCACTCTCCAAGGGCGACCCTGAAGTCTTTTTCTTCTTATGTTCCCTTCTTAGTTTGAAATCTACAGGGATGTGAATGAGAATTTCATTTTTTTTCCACATTGGCTTTTCCTCCCACCTTACCTGCAGAGCAAGTTTCTATTTTAATTCTTTTATTTTATTTTTAAAATATTTTTCTTTTTCTTCTCAGTGAAAAGCTCAAAAGCCACCTTCCTGTGACATAGAGGCAGGAAACGTGGTTTGATATCTGCTTCTGGTGGGATAAGATATTGACTGTGTGTTCAAAGCAAGCGAGGAGGAAATAATAAGAATATTATTTTAATTATCTCAGAGGCAGTTCCGAGTTCCCTTCTGACTTGGGAATCTATTTATACACGCATTACCGTGACCTTGCTTTCATTGACTTGGTAAATCTTCAGTCTATTTTCCCAGAGGATGGGAGCAGCAAGAAGCCAGTGAAGTCCTCTCCCTAGCTCACTAGCTTCCACTGTGAGTCACGATGACAGTAACTGTTTCCTGAAGAAACTACAGTGAGCAGGTGGTTTACATCACATGCTTATCATAAGCTACAGGGAAGAGTAATTAGGAGAAAAGTCAGTCTCCCAAAGCAGGCGTTCACTGTCACAATGACAGAACTTCTCAAACAGAAATATCCGACCCTGCCCTCTCGTGGTGGCTACTAGCTGAGATACCGCATGCAGAGATGCATACTACCTACTACCTACTACCTACTAGATAAGTTAAATAAAGTAGCCAGCTCTTGGGTGGCACGCTGTATTTCATGCTCAGTAGTCCCACACGGCCAGTCCTTATTGTATTGGACAATGCAGATTCCGAACATCTTTATCCTTCCAGAGAGTCCTCTTGGATACTGTGGTTCATCTTATCCTGTAACTCGCTACGAAGATTTACTTCTTTTTATTAAAGATTTATTTTGTTAGTTGTGTGTGTATGTGTGGGTGCATGCACATGTGGGCAGGTACTTACAGAGGCTAGACGATGGCGCTGGATCTCCTGGAGCTAGAGTTACAGGTGGCTGTGAGCCTCCTTCCCAGGGTGTTGGGACGTGAAATCAGGTCCACTGTAAGAGGAACACAGGCTTTTAGACACTAGATCCTTATAGTGGTATATTATTTGTGTTTTAATATATAAAGCTTGCCTGAAGATCAGAGGGCAAATCAGTTATACTAGTCAGTCATACAGGCCAGGGCGTGGTGGCACACTCCTTTAATCCCAGGACTCAGGAGACAGAGGAAGATGGATCGCTGTGTGTTCAAGGCTACCCTGGGCTGCACAGGATTGATCCAGAAACAGATCCAGGTGGTGGTGGTTTACAGCTTTAATCCCAGTACTTGGGAGTCACACACTTTTAATCCCAGCACTAGGGAGGTGGACACAGGAACAATATGGCTGGGCAGAGAGAGGAAGATAAAGGGGAAGACAGGAACCCAGTGGAGTGTGGAGTCTGAGGATTCGTGGAGGTAGGATCTTGCCTTTTGGTCTGAAGATTTGATAGAGGTAAAAGGTCTATTTATTGGATGACTGCTTTGCTTTTCTGATCTTCAGATTAAACCCCAATATCTGTTTCTGGGTTTTAATTATTTGTGTTACAGGTTATCTCTTCAGCCCCCATAAATTACTTCCTAAATAATGACTTTCCATGTTAAGCAAGTAGATTTTTTTTTAATTAGAGGAGGTTTACAAGTTACAAATGAGTCAAATAAATTTTGCCATTATTAGCTAACACTCAGATGCATATATGACTATTTAATATTTCATTTTCCTTTTATTTCTCATATACATGCAACACATATGTCTATGCCATTTTTGTACATGATTTTATATGGATGAAATGATAAAAATTCATGATTATCAGTCCATACTTTTAGTCTCATTTCATTTGTATTTTATAAATTAAAGTTTGTCTGAAGTTCAGAGTAAAACAGCTCCACTGGTCAGCCTTACAGACCAGGCAGTGGCAACGTACACCTTTAATCCCAGTAGCCACACTAGTTACCATAGAAACCGAGTGGTGCATGCCTTTAATCCCATTGGTGTATGCCTTTTAATCCCAGCCCTAGATAGGATTTTTTTTTTTTTTTTTATAAAACGTGAGGAGACAGCCCTCAGACACAGCCTCATTCTGAGATTCCTGGAGGCAGGATCATCATTTCAGACTGAGGTCGAGCTAAGAGCCAGTGGCTGGCTGTTTTGCTTCCCTGGTCTCCAGGTTTAACTCCAATATCAGTCTCTGAGTTTTTATTAATCATGCATCACACACTTCTACTGTACAATACTCCATTTGACAAGTTTTCCTGAATAATTTGTGTGAGGGCCCGTATGCACGTGTGTATATGTGTGTTCACCCTGTGGGGTGCCTGTGAACGGCAGAGGTGTAGCTCAGGTTTTGAAGCCCCCAAAGCAGCTGAGATTTGTAGAAACTAAATTTGACGGAAGTCTGAACCCATGTTTTCTCACCTATATAGGGGAGAGTCTAATGAAATGACTTCTGAGGATTCTCCTAGATTTCAGGTCTAAGAATTTTGTTGGTGAGTGGCAACATTGGTGTGTATTTTATAATAGGACGAAAGGAGACTGTTGGGGTGGTACAAAGGCTTGAGAAAGCCATATTGCTTCTTTTGCCTGAATGGGGGCATTGCAGTGAGGTCAGCAGGCAGAGCGAGGATGAAAAAGTGTGACCACCAGGTGGCAGTAGCACACAGTACACAGTGGGTGGTGGCTGACCAGTTTACAGCCTGGGGCTGGAAGTCCTTCCAGCTGTGAGATAATGGACTGGGGACCCTAGCCCCAAGGGAATAGGTCATTAAAGAGGTGGTTCTGTGACTAGTTATGCAGCTTTGGATGTGTCTGGGCCAGAGAATTACCAAAGGCGACTTGTTATAGTTCCAGAGTTACTTTTACCTTAGGATAAACAAATATTTGGTTGCAATTCTTGGATTAATGAAAGCAGACCGGCTTTGGATTGTTTAAGAGTATACTTACAAGCTGGCCATGGTGGTGCAAATTGTAAGTCACAGCACGTGGATGGGGATAGGGGGCTGACACAGGAAGATCCAAGTTCAAGGTCAGCCTGAGCTACTAAGTTCCAGGCCATCCTCAACTACTTAAGACCCTGAAAAAGAAGAAGGGGGGCATTAGTGTTATGAACTATTAGCTTAAGACGTGTTACATTTGTTCATACTTTGGAGTATTTGTTTAATGATGCAGATGTATTGCATTCTTTTATGTCGCATTTGTTTAACTCTGTGAAGCTGTGTTACTTTGCCTGTCTAAAACACCCAATTGGTACACTGGCCAATTAAGAGCTGAATGGCCAATAGCAAGGCAGGAGAAAGGATAGGAGGGGCTGGCAGGAGAGAGAATAAACAGGAGGGGAAATCTGGGAAGAAAAGATTGAGAGGCAGGATAAGGAGGAGGACTCCCAGCCAACCAGCTACACAGAAAGTCACAGAGTAAGAAGTAAAGAAAGGTATGTAGACTAGAAAAAGATAACAACCCAGAGGCAAAAGGTAGATGGGATGGTTTAAGTTAAGAAAAGCTGGCAAGAAACAAGCCACGCTAAGGTCGGACCTTCATTAGAAAGAATAAGACTCCATGTGTGTGTTTATTTGGGAGCTGGGTGGGGGGAACCCAAAGGGTAAAGAGTAAAAAAAAAAAAACAAACAACAGCAGGTTGGTGGGCGGGTAAGCAATCAATCAGTCAATCAGGCAAGCAAACAGGAAAGACTTCAAACAAATGATCAGATTGGTAAATAAGTAAGATACACGGGGATAATTCAGGGCTCATTTTTGTACCAAGAATAATTTACATTTTGTTATTCATTCCTTCAATCAACAAACATTAATGAGTACCTACTATATCCTGTATTCTATGCCAGAAAATGAATTTAGGAAGTTGAGAGAGATTCTGCCCTTGATTTAAAGAAACATATCCAAGAGAGGGCCCTTTGAACACTGGGATGGGCCCTGAAATTTACACAGGATGCTGTAGGTTGATTCTTTTGTTTGATTTTTTCTAAAATGTCATCTAACTGCTAATAATTACTTTATAGTAGGAGCACTTTGAAAACATATTTGAAACATATATTAGTATTGATCTTCTTTTATCTCTGTGATAATGCCATTGTCAACTGGGCAGACTCTAGAGTCACCTGTGGGATGGGTCTCTGGGCATGCCTCTCGGAATATATTCTGGTTGTATTAACTGAGGTGGGAAGACTTCCTCACCGTGTGCCACGCCAGCCCCTGGCTGGGAGCCTGGATGGGATAAATAGAGAAAGGGGCCCCAGAGGCAGCATGTGTTCATTCCTCCCTGATGCCCGCCTTTGGGTGTGGCTGAACAGCTGCGGCCAGCTCCTGCCATGACAGACATAGTCTACCCATGTTGCACACATAAACATCCAGGTGAAACACTCACAAAGAAACCTTTAGAAATAATAACAACGAGTCTGTACTCTGGAGAGCCCTTCCCAAATCCAAGAGGTCATTAGGGAATACTTTGAAAATGTACATCCCAAAAAGCTTGAAACCAAGAAGAAATGAAAAAAAATTTCAAATGCATACGATCTAACAAAAGTGAATCCAGGAAGTATAAAGAATTTAAGCAAATCTGTAACAGACAATGAGACTGAAGTCCTACTTCAAAGTATCCACACAAATAAAAGTCCAAAAGACCAGATGGGTTCATTTATAAGTTTTAAAAAAATGTAGGGGAAAATCTAACACTGGTAATTCTAAAATTGTTTCACAAAATGGAAAGGTAAAGAACATGACCAGACTCGTCCTGTGAAACCATATTATCCTGATATCAAAACTGGATAAACGTCATAACAAGAAAGCCATAGAGCTGAACACATTAAGAAGGACATTCACCATGGCCTAGTTGGTTTCAACCACAGGTGCGTAGCTGTTTCAATGCATACAAAGTAATAAGTATAATATGCCGCAGAAGTAACCTTAACTAAATAAATCATATAGTTTTTTTAGGAAATCATATAGTTTCAGGAAAGCATTTGACCGAGTTCAATATATTTTCATGACAGAAGTCCTGAGGAAATTAGGAATAGATGGAATATACGTCAAATAATGAAGTCTACTTATGGCAAGCTGATAGCTAACATTTTACTACATGGAGAAAAATCAAGAGCATCTCCTAGAAAATCACAACAAGACAAGGATGTCCATGCTTCACTTTTATTTACCATGGTGCGTGAAGTCTTCGCTAGAGCAGCTGGACAAGAGAAAGGCACAAAGGGAGAAAAATAGCACTAGGAAGAAGTAAACTCATCTCTCTTTGCAGATATATGATTATAAACTTAAGAGACCTATGGACTCCACCAGAAAGATGTGGATGAGAACGCATGTTCAGTAAAGCGGCAGGGTGCATTGCATACAAAACTCAGTAGCCTTTCTATGTGTCAACAGTAAGCTTGTTGACAAAGTAATGAGGAAAAGCAGCTCATTTGTGATACCTTCGAAAATTAAAAAGTTCCTAAGGATAAACCTAGCCAAGGAAGTGGGAACTCCGTACAACAAATACTCAAGACACTTAAAATAAATTGAAAAAGACACTAGATTTAGGAAAGATCTTCCTTTCTCCTGGATTGCCAGACTTAACAGTGTGAAATGACTTCATGACTAAAGTCATCTGCAGACTCAGTGCAATCGCCATCAGAATTTCAATGACATTCCTCATAGAATCAGGAAAAAAAAATCCTAAAACTTGCATGAAAATACAAAAGAGCATGGAAAGCTGAAACAATCCTATGTAGAAACAGGAAACAATAAATAGGAACAAATAACAAATATAAATAAGAAACAAGGTGAAGTTATCAAAACATGTGATCTCAAATTATACCACAGAGCCACAGTGACAAGGCACTGTGTCTTGTTAAGTACAAGAACAAACAAAAGCCATTTAGACCAATAAACAGAATATAGAACCTAAAAAATAAACATACACTGCTATGACAACCAAATATTTGGCAAAGGTGTAAAAGACATACACTGAATAAAAGATAGCTAATCCAACAGTGCTGGCAAAATTGTATGTCCACCTGCAAAAGAAAGAAGATATATTGATATCTCTCAAACTGCACAAAGATCAATTGAAACCTGATTGAAAATCTTAACTTCAGACAGGGGATTAAAATCTAGACTATATGAAGGACTGTGAAAATTATATGAACACAAAACAAAAATATCAATCAATAAATGGGCAAATGAACTGAATAGACAGTTCTCAGAAAAAAAACAAGAAGCGCAGTAACATGTTTTACAAAAGTGTTCAATCCCTTGACACACAAACATGTCACTATAGGACCAAACCCTCTCCTTTCTTGCTTGAAATCTGGATCTCACATCATTATCATAAAAGAAAATACTGTATACATTTTATAATTTCTAAATGATTTTGAAATTCAATAACTCTTGTAAAATTCAAGTCTCTTGCCTGGAGGTGGTGGCGCACACCTTTAATTCGAGCACTCGGGAGGCAGAGGCAGGCAAATCTCTGTGAGCTAGAGGCCAGCCTGGTTTACAAGAGCTAGTTCCAGGACAGCCAGGGCTGCTACACAGAGATGTTACACAAAGAAATCCTGTCTCAAAATCCCTGTCCCCCCCCAAAAAAAAACATAAAAAATAAAAAATCAAGTCTCTTAACTATGGGTGTCTCCAAACCAAGCCAAATACTTTCTTACTCCAAGAAGGAACCAGTGCACAATCACAACTAGATCAAAGCAAAATCCAAATCCAACAGTGAAAATAACTTTGTAATCAGGGACTCACTCGTGATCTTCTGGGCATCTCTGCTTCTCTGCCATGCATGTCAAGCAGCTTGTTTGGTTGGCTTAGGCTAGCTCTGCTCTGCACCTGCCACTGCCCTTGATGGTCACCTCAGGGTTCTGATGTCTCTAATAGTCTGGGGCCTTCAGTGCAACTGAGGCTTCACCAAGAGTCTCATTAGACCTCTTTGGGGATTCCAACCTTGCCTCATGGTGGCAAGCGTCAACTTCTTTCTCTCCATGACTCCTTCAGTCTTGCAGCAGGACACATCATTTGCCAAGTTCTGCTGCCAGATTGATGTGTATCCTTGCCCCCACACTTGACTGGACACAACTTCTGTGAACTGACCCCGAGGAAGTGCCACCCTTAGAAGATTTCAACCCAGCGATTCTGGTCTCTTGGTAATCACGGCTGACTTTTCAGTTGCAGCTGACAAGCATCTATTGTCCCAGTAAAGCAAAGCTTCCACTTCCAGACTCTTAAATACATCACATGAATTGCCATGTAGTGTCTTTGAGGGATTCTGAAACTTCCAAATCAAGAGGACGCCATCATCTTTAGTTCCCTCAGCATTATTTTCCAAACCCCCACAGACTTGGAGAAGCTCAGAGTACTAAATGGCTTTCCAAGACGAAAACCTCCAAAAGCTTCCCACAATCCTTTCCTTAGAACAACATGGTCAGAGCTGTCATAGAAAGATCCCAGTCTCTGGTATCAATTTGTGACCTGGTTGGCTTTCTGCGACTATGATCCAACACCAACCAAAGCCAGCTTGGGAAGGAGAGGGTTCATTTCATCGTATCCTTCCATGTCACAGTTCATCACCGAGCAAGACTGGGGCAGGAACGTGGAGGCAAGGACTATAGCAGAGGCCATGGAGAAACGCTACTTGCTGGCTTGCCCCAGGCTCACAGTCAGCTCTCTACTTTTATTATACCTGCCAGGACCACCTGCCCAGCGGTGGTACTGCCCAGTGGGCTGGGCCTTCTTCCATCAACTTGCATTGAGAAAGTGCCACACAGATGTTCCCAGGGGCCAATCTGAAAGAGGAAAGGCCTCAGTGGAGGTGTCCTCTTCCCAGGTGTGTCCAGTCTGTGTGTAGTTAACCAATGTAGCCAGCAGAGCCTCCTTCGCTACCAGGGAAATGCAAAGTAAAACCACCCTGACAGACTGGATCTCACGGCAGGTAGAGTGTCTGTTACCTGGACAACAAGGGACAACAACAAGCGCAGTTGTGGGCATGTGGAGAGGAGACTCTTAGTCAGTGCTGGTAGGAGTGTGACTGGTGCAGCCATCGCGGAAATCGGGATGGAGGTTCACTAGAAAAGACTGAAAATTACCCCATGACTCAGCTATAGTGATGCTTGTTGTCTACCCGAAGGGCTCCGCATCCTACCATGGAGATTCTCGCACAGACGTGTTCACTGCGGCTTTGTTCAACGTGGGATAGAGTTGGCCCATGTGCTCATCAACTGATGATGATCAACTGGTGGGAATGTGGCGCTACGTCTGGATTTCATTCTTCTGTTGAAACAGAGAAATGAGGGAAACGGAAGGATCCGGAAATTATTATAGTAAGTGAGGCAACACAGACTCAGAACACTGTAGTTCTCTCTTAAATGTGTATCGTGTGTGTGTGTGTGTGTGTGTGTGTGTGTGTGTGTGTGTGTGTAGACTGGAGAGAGGGCAGGAGGGATGGCTCAGTGGTTAAATGCCCTGGATAGTCTTCCAGAGGACCTGGGTTTGATTCCCAACACTCACATGATGACTCATTACTGCCTATAACCCTTATTCTAGTTGGTTTTATGCCCTCTCTTTTGGCCTCTGTGGGCACCAGGTGTGCACATGGTACACAGACATACATACCTGCAGGTGTAGGTGGGCTTTTACTCGGCTTACATGTAGGCAAAATGCCCACACATGTAAAAGTAAAATCTCTCTCTTTTTTATTTTTATTTTTTTAAAGACAGAAGGGAGATGAAAAAGATGGGAAATGTTTTTCGAGGAAGGGGGCAGAGATAGAATACCCGTGACATGATTAGAGAGAGGAGACTTCTTGGGGGGGAGAAGCAAAAGATGAAAAGGGGAAATGTGGAGGGAGAAGGGAAGAGAAGACAGAAAGACCAACAGACTGAACTTACTATGAAACCGCCAGAATGGAACCCGCTACTTGTGAGATAAACAAAGAGGTTGTATTTTGTATTTACATCATGCTAAATATCACAGAGATCAAATAAAGTTGTATTTATAATTAAATGCATTCTTTGTTCTTAATACATTACTAAATATACAAAGCATATAAAGCATTTTTATATTTTAAGAACTATTTGGGTTCTAGTCCTAATTTTGCTATAAAATCATGCTGTCTGTCAGCATTCCCTAAAGAGGAACTGGACCAATAGAATGGATCTATATTATAAAGGGAATTTACTTACACAGTCGGGCTTAGGTAGCCAACAGAGGCTCCCTGCACACTGAGAATCTGTGACCCCATGAAGCTGGGTGCCTCAGCAGCTCCACTCCCGCACTGAAGGCCTGGAAGAATCCTGCAAAATCATGGTTCTTCAGTCCACATTAGAAGGTCCGAGAAGCTGGGTCGTGATGTGGAGGAGGACAGCCCAGCAACAGCAGGAGCAGCAATGGGAAAAACACACAGGGCATCATCTGGAAGCCAGACTGGCAGCCCTGCTCCTTCCTGGTTTTATTTTATTTTAACTTCTTGTACGTGTTCTTGTTTGTGGAGGTCAAAGGATCCACACAGTTCCCAGGAATCTGACTTAGGCTGTCAGCCTCTTTACCCAGTGAGCCATCTCTTTAGGCCTCTTTGGACTTCTGGGGGGGGGGGGTCTCAGTTAGTACTTCTTGGAAATGCCCTCCCTCACTGTTACAGATGCTACTAATCCCTGTCTAATTGGACATAGTTCTCTCCATAGGACCGAACTCCATCTGTGGAGCTATGAAGAAGTGATCATTGAGGGGACTCCCAACCACGTAGCTGTGAGTGGGGGTGTCGTCTTCCATGCCGGACTGACCATTCAATGATGTGGCTGGTTGAAGGTCAAAAAAAAAAAAAAAAAAAAAGCTGAATGAACTCGCCGTTCCACTGAGGCACACCTCTCTGCCCTTGGTGCCCTAGCTGGAGTAAGCTAACTTGCTCACGACTCCCTAGAAAGGATTTCACACAATGAAACCTTATGTGCCGTCAAGTTACAAAGCATTTGATTTTTTTGTTTGTTTTGTTTAACACACACAGTCAGTTCACCTGAACAGTTTAGAATCTGGTCAGAGGGTTCTCAGCGTGTGGGTCGCTGAAGCAGCACAGAAAGAGGTCAGAAAATACAAAATAACGTCCTTTGTCAAGAATGGCAAAGTGTGCGGGGAGAAAGGGGCGTAAATGTAATGCTGAAATTCTCTTTGAATTAAGGGCTTGATCAGTAGTGGCAGCTACTCAAACGAGCGATTTTTTAACACAAAAAGCATATCTTACCTGAGGCCCCATTTAATTATTTCAATTATTTTCCTTTTCATTCATTCTTTGAGGCTTTCAATGTATTTTAGGTCATACTCAGCGCCCCCAATAGATAGGTGCTCCCCCTACCCCAATCTTCTCGTAAGGAAGCTACCCGTTGGGCTCCTTGTGGAGAGTAAGCTCCAGTTCTCTCTAAAACTCAAGGATGGCAGCCCCGCAACATCAGAAAGGGGTGGGAGTCTCACTACCATGGGACCAGTGTTCAGGGGGGAAAAAATTCACATCAAATCTGAAAAGTCCGATTTCTGACAAGGAAGGAGAGAGGGTAGTGGTAGGCTCTAAGAGAAGATGGTAACCTGGGAAAGTCTGTCTGCTCTAGAAAAGGACTCGGAGCGTAGGGAGCAGTATTGCTCGTCTTACCTGCAAGTTGCCAGGCTTCATTCTGAACCAGGGAGCCAAAGTTTCCAAGAGGAAATAAATTCTATTTTCTAAGCTCCTCCAGGAGATTCTGGGGTCTCGCCAGCTCTGAGAAGCACAGACTTCCACGCAGAGGCAGCTGGAAGACAGGTGGGCTCCAGGCTCACAGCTGCAGGTGCCAGGAGGCTGCGCCGGCCCACAGCCACTTGAAGTGTGTGCGGCACCTTTCTGCTGAGCAACAGCGGGAATCATCGCGTAACTCCTTGGCATTTCTAAAGGCCATACTCAGCGCCCCCATCATCTACGACAAGAGAGCCCAATGACCATAGCCACTCACTAGATTCTTAAGCTCCAGTCCGAGGAAGGGAGCGGATTGAAAAGAAGGCTCTGGGCTCCCGGAAGCAACCTCCCTCAATGTTTGCCACCAGGTCAAAAGGGACACAGAAAGTTCGAGCCTCCAGAACAAATCTTATTCCCTCCCAAGCCACTCTGGCTCATGTCAGAACCTGCTGCCTGGCTCTAGAGGGAGCTAGCTGAGACCGTCAGGCACAGTAGCCACCAGGACGGCACAGCGGGCTTTGCCTTCGCCAGGCAGAACACCTTGCAAATTGGCTTCTTTGGTCCCGGCTGGCTTCGGAACATCTGTCACAGCAATCAAAACGTTCCTGGACGTTCCTGTGTCTTCATATTCAAAGGCCCAGGAACTAAATGATGCAACGTATATAGGAATTACTATCATACTGAACAAAGAAATCTTGCACTTCTGCATCCAATGTGGGTTGCCAGAATCCTTGCGAAGGTTCACAAGCTACGTTGATGACTTTGAGTCCACATGTTTCCTGGGACCCTCTGCTCTGGCTAAGCCAGTTCACATCCGCTAACCTCCTTTTTCTGGTGAACACATCAATGACAGTTCTCAGGCAGGCTGACGACCTTTGCTTAAAGTTTGAATGACCTTTGTGCTGCTTTGAGAGTCTAGGGGTGGATTTTTGTTTTTAAGCAAAAGCAGGAACAGGATGTATGAGTATACATAAATACACATCTCCTGATATATGTATATATCCTGAGTACGCGTGGGGGTGTGTATACATTATTTTTCAAATGAAGTTAACCAATTATGTAATTCAGTTTGCGGACTGCCTGTCACCTCTGCAGGTGCCAGGATTTCCAAGATTCAAGAACTGCCTTGATTTTCTGACCACTCTTTCTGGTTGAACGTCCCTCCCCTCCCCGCCCCCCAACCTTACCCCCAGTCCTAGGACTTTCCCTTCACTCGTGGCCAGGTCACGGGCCCAATGACCCCAGCTCGGAATCTCTCCTTGTGCCCCCTCAACACTCAAGCCCCAGCACCTCTCTACGTTCCTTCCTTTTCCCGGTGCCAGTGGGTGCCCACGGGGAAGATCTTCTCGGGTACCTGGGGCACCGCGAGTTACCCTACAGCCCCCAATCTCTCCCAGCTTTTCCTGCCAACTTGGGGAACCTCGCCATCCTGGTGGGTAGAGATGTGGCCCAGTCCACCGCTGCCCAGGGTCAGGAGCCCCCGGGGCAGACGCCCCAGAGAAGGAGGTGAGGAAGGGGAGCGAGCCGCGCCCTCGGGCCGACCTGGAGGGCGCCACGGCCGCAGCCCGAGGGCCCCGCGTCGCTCTCCCGAGCCAGGGTTCTCGGGAGCAGGCCGCGCAGGAGACGTTGGCGGGAGGGGTTCGTGGCTGTTGGGGGAACCGGCTCCTGGGGAACAGTCCCTTCCAGGGTGGCCACCGTGGGCAGGCTGCCGTCCGCCCTCTCAGGGGACGCCGGCCAGAGGGGCGCGAGTGGCGACGTGCGGTGCTGTGCGCCCCGCACGCCCAGCTTTGCGGCTCAGGAGCCCCGGGTTGCACGGTTGGCCGTGCCCTGTAGCGTCCCCGGGGGCCGGGCATCAGCCGGCGACGCTGCAGGTGAGCGGTCGCCGGGGCGATGAGGACCCGGGCGCACGCCCGCCGCGGTTGGCATGGAAGCGACTCGGAGGGACCCGGGCTGGTCGCTGATTGGCTGATTCAACAGACGCGGCTGAGTAGAAAGTGCTCAGTGGCGAGCGCAGTAGCCCTAGCCGCTGGTGCCGGCGCCCCTGGAATCTCTCCACTCCTGGTCCCCCTCCCTCCACGCCACGCCCCGCCCGTCCCGCCCCGGCCTGGGTGCTCTTGCTAATCGCTTCAGAAAGAGAAGAACCTGAGAGTCAGGGCCGGCTGGGGGTCCCAAGCAGGTTTGGGGGCCTTCCTCTGGGGAGAAACACCTGTTTGTCACTTGGGAAGGAGAACCACTTGTCCGCAGTCAGAGAATCTGGATTTAGTTCGAGATCAGGGAAGTGGGGGTGGGGGCGAGAAAAATCAGGGATCCTAGGTTTAGCTGCCCTCTCCCCGCAAAAAAAAAAAAAAGTCAATGTGGGTTAAGAATCCCGATGTGGAGTTTGGGCAATCTCTCTCTCTCTCTCTCTCTCTCTCTCTCTCTCTCTCTCTCTCTCTCTCTCTCTCTCTTATTGCAACCTTCAACCTGGGGTCAGAATAAAGTCTATTCGACCAGTGTTTGGTTCTGAGGTAGTGGCTCTGATGCCTGTCACTGTTGCTGACTCGGGAACTTTAATGTTTGTTGGGAAGTTGAGAAACTGGTGGTGACTCGGGGATTGGCGTCCTCCCAGAGTTCTCGGCATTCCCGGGTCCCCAGGTTGAGAGGGTTGATTAACTGTGTTTCCTTCTCTTTCCTGGATAGCAGCAGGTTGTGGCTTGCTAGGCGATGAGTCGCCACAGCACCAAGACTGAAGTCGCTCTGCCTCCAGTGGGCCAAGGTCCAGAGGCTTGTCAGATGCTCACTCGAGCTCAGCTCGGCCAGGATCCCCCACAGAGAACCGTGCTAGGGCTGTTGACTGAAAATGAACAGTACAGGAGGACCTGTGGCCAGGTAATGACCCAGGAGCATTAAGAAAGATGCCATGGAGAAGTCCTGCCAATGGCAGTATGCATGTGTGTGTGTGTGTGTGTGTGTGTGTATGAGTGTGTGTGTGTGTGTGTGTATCCTCCCCCAATATCAAGGAAATGGGTCTTAGGGATTGTTTGGGTTAAGCATATGTTAAGTGACTTAAGGGCTAGTCAGAAAGGAGATGTGATTACTCTGCTCTGTAGCACTGGGGAATCTCTGGGCAGGAAAGGTGTGCACTATGAGCCAATCAAGGAGAAATCAATCAAGGAGAGCTGGTGCTGTGGACAGTGTCCAGCGGAGACAGTGTGTGTACCAGGATGTACTATTTTCTTTATAAAAGAAAGGTTACATCCAGAGCAGATCTTTCTACCACTACAGACAATGGGCATGTCGGCTACCTGTCTGCCCCTGAAGACAGAAACAAATTCAGACGTTTGGAGAGACTTGAACCTGCAACAGTGATGTTTTGAGACAGAAAACAAAGTCTCCCCGAAGCCTGTGGTTAGATAAACCCTCATGATGGTGCCTCATTTCTGTATTACAAGTCTGCGGAGCCCAGTGGTTGCAGGAGTCTAGTCCAGCACATGTGTGGGTTCTAAAGGCGACGTTAGAGATGTTCTTACCCCTCCCACATGTTACAATAGAAACTCATTGAGAGCTCCCTCATCTGCTGCCCCTTCGAGTCTGCTGCTCTTGGGTAGGATTGGATCCATTGGTTGGGGATGGGGGAGGATCCCCACATTGTCCTTTTAATGCTTTGGGTCAAGCTGAGTGAAAGGAACTTTAACAGAACTTGCTCAGCGATGTTCACTTCTTTAAACTTAACAGTCTGAGACCTGAAGGTATGAACTGGAAGTGGTGTCTACACTGAAAGTCCTTGTTTGAAATTCAGACTCAGCTCTTGTGCCGTCTGGAGTCACTGCTTGGTGCCTCGTCTATGCTCCATCCCCCACACCCTCTTTAGAGACCCGCCTCCTGCCTGTTTCCCCATTCTTGTTTGTTTGTTTTGATTTGCATTTGGTTTTTAAAATAATTGAATTACTATGTATGTACATGTGTGCATGTATGATGTGTGTCTCTAAGCTTGCACGCCCCCACATTTATGTGGAGGTCAGAGGACAAGGTTAGAAGCTCCTTCTCTCCTTCCGGGGCTTGAACTCTAGTCTTGGTAGCAAGTGTCTTTGCCCCCTGAGCCATCTTGTTGTCTCATCCCTTAATCGTCCATGGTTCATGCTCCTTCATAATAAAGAATAAGAAGACTGTACCCTGTTTTTCCCAAAGGAATGCTGCAACCAGAACCTTCGCTCTTCCTCTCCATGCCAGGGGGTAGGGAGAGTCTAGCCCAAGCTGACTTTGACCTGTTACTTAGCTCTAAATGGCCTCAAATTCAGGATCCTCCAACATCATCCTCCCTGGAGCTACAATGACATGTTTGCTCACTTTGGGCCAGCAGCTAGAATCCTCAACGTTCCCCCGTGGCATTCCCGTCCTGTTCTGTGACTGATGCGTCCCAGTTCTGGAACCGATGTGCCGTACCTCGTGGCCTCTTGGCTTTCAAGGTTCCTATCCGACAACTCTTCTCTTTCTCCCGTTTCTCTTCTCTTCTGGATCAAACCCATTCATGGTCATCGCTTCCCATCTCCAAACTCATCCAGCCATGTGGCCAGCTCGGTGCAGCTCCTGTCCCAGTTACACAGCAAGATTTCTTGGAAACTGTCTATCTCAGTGGGATGGGCGTTCCACCAAGGTGACCGTGTGGGATGGCACCTTCTCTGTGGTATCCCTAGTGTTCAGAAGAGTGATGGGCCTGGCCAGGCAAACCTGGCGGGTTTGTTGACTGGATGCTCGCTGTTTCTGGGTCTTCTCTTACTTGTTTTGTTTTTTTCCTTGATATATTGATTGGCATTCCTCCTTCTTTGAAATCATTTCTTCTTGCTCAGCTTGGGAAACAGTTCTCTTTCTAGATGTGTTATGCTATACATTGCCTCTCCTCGGTGTTTGGCTGGTGGCACACAGACACACAGAGACACACACAGACACACACAGTGCATGTGCCTTGAGTCATAACTGGTTGTAACTTGTCTCTTGAGGTTTTTTTTCCTCCTGGAATTTTATTACAAAATGTTTTTCTTACTGAATATGAGTTTAACTTGATCAATGGAAGGTAACTTTGTGGAGTGACATATGAACTGGGAAGTGGTATCCAAAAATGGGTACCCAAATTAAGTATAAGCAAAATGTTCACAGTTGATGGTGTTGGCCTCTGGAGATGTGGTAGCCTAACTCCTAGGCCCGCCCCGGCTTCGACAGACTCTCCTTGGGCCACTGGTTGTGAGTGTTCACTATGACAAAGCCTGTTATTCTTGCTGTAAGAATAAAGAAAAGAAACGACTTGAGAAAACTCCCCGAGAGTAATGATGTTGTTATACAAAAATATCTTTATACCGTGTAAGAACATTTTGCAACACAGGGTTCCAAAGTCATGTTGTTTTCCTGAATAACGAGGCAGGAAATGGAAGCTTTATGAGCACCTTCAAGAGAAAGTTGGGTATTTAAGCAGTGGACAAGAGGGGCTTAGTAACTAAGGATGAAGGGTGACGCTGCGTTCTTGTACAATCCTGCAATGCTCTCAGTGTAAAGGGAGATTTACAATTTTCCTCCCGAACATGGCAGCTGGTGTCCTAAGCATATTGCAACTCTTCTTGCTTCTCGTAGTCACGAATTCTCTTTACTACACACGTAAGGAAGATAACGAATTGTAAACAGAGCTTTTCCCATAGGACAAACGTAAACAAAACAAAAAGGGAAGTCATACTTTCAGAGATCCGATGTTTGGAATTAGATGGTCAGCTTAGAAATTTGACTTAGAATCTACTCTCCCTTTCCCAAGCCACTGGTTTGAATGACACGAGCTCATATTGATCACCGAGGATGGTGACCAACAAGAGAGGTAACTGGGTGTTTGTTTGTTTGTTTTGAAGGAGATCACAACAGTTAGATGTTTTGCTGGATCAGAAAATGTCTTCCCTGTGGCTGGAAATAAAGTGCTCCCTGACCCTGGGGTCAACGAGCCAGCCAAGCATGGATTTGACATCTACATGGATGAGCCTGAACAGGGGAACCCTGACGGCTGCCCAGGGAGAGAGGGGATAGTGTTCGAAGATGTGTACGAAGTAGACACAAGCATGCTTAAATCGGACCTCCATTTCCTGCTGGATTTCAACACAGGTAATCGTACTCCCCCCAGGGTGGCTGGTGCCCTGCGCCCACAGCCCTCTGCCATGTTCCAGGAGAGCAGGAAGGGATGGTGGTGTGTGCAGCTTCCCGTGCAGGTGAGGGGCTGCGATTAGCCTCTAATGAAATCACTTACCCAACCACGCCACTCCTCTGCAGTCTCCCCAATGCTGGTCGACTCCAATGCCCATGCCCAGTCAGAGGAAGCGGCGGATTTTGATTCAGACGTGATTAATGTAACAGAATATGCCGAAGAGATTCATCGCTACCTGCGAGAAGCCGAAGTGAGTTTCCTAATCTCGGGTTCGATCTCCAGACACTAAGCTCTGTCTTCATATTACAAGCTCTTGGTCATGGCCTCTAGCAAACGGCACCTATGTGAGATCTTTAAAACATAAGAAATCTAGAAAAAGAAAAGAAAGAGAGAGAGGAAGAAAGAGTCTGAGCCCAAGCCCAAGGGACACCCAACCTGATGTCATAATACTGAGTATCAAATGCATACATACTCTCTATATGGTTAAAAGTATCTGTGTTAAGTCCTCAGGAATCACACATACAATGTTTTCCCTCTTTGCTCTATACCAGCTCATGACATTTCTTCCTTATTGTGTGATAAAGATTTATTTGGCGGGGAGTCACAGTCCTCCTAGTCTCCTGAGATCTCTTCACAAAATAGGAATGCTAGGGAGTGGTGTCTTTGCTAGTGCAGCCATTTGAAGAGCCACACTCTTTCCTCCACCAGGTAAGACACAGACCCAAGGCCCACTACATGAGGAAGCAGCCGGACATCACGGAGGGCATGCGCACCATCCTGGTGGACTGGCTGGTGGAGGTTGGGGAAGAATATAAACTTCGCACAGAGACCCTGTACTTGGCTGTCAACTTCCTGGACAGGTTTCTTTCCTGCATGTCTGTTCTGAGAGGGAAGTTGCAGCTTGTCGGGACAGCGGCTATTCTCCTGGCTTCGTAAGCGTTCTCTCAGCTTGTGGATGCCACCCGTTAAAACGCTCCGTTTCTCCCCCTCCGTGTATTGAAGGAATGTAGTGCCTGCAACTCAAGTGATCTGTACTCTCTTGATAAGAGACTAGAATCTTTGTGACTTAACTGAGGCAGTGAACCTTGCCCACACACTTACTCTTCGGTTTGAAGTGTGTGGAAAGGGATTCACTCTCATGATTGAAACAGCCATTGACTAGGATTAAAGATTGACTAGGATTGACTTGGCTGTTCTGCACTGTAGTCTCTTGGCTGAATTTCAGCACAAGCAAAAATTCCATTTGGGGTGGTTCTTGGTTTCATAAGCACTTTGGTACTGATCTGGCAAACAGCGCTAGTAACACAGCACGTTCATTTCGTTCAGTGGGCGAATGGTTTAGCTGCTTCCTGTCCCAGTCAGTGACTCCTAACAACACCTCACTGAGTGGGGAAAGAGAGCTGGGTTGTGGCTAAACAGGCTTAAGTGATCTGTTGCGGAATGGTAGTTTCTACTCTTCTGGCCTCAGATGTCTTACTCGTTGACTGTAATTAAAAAAAAAAAAAAACAGGTCCTTGTTCTTTAAAGAAAGCAGAACAAATGCAGAAGAAAAGAATGACAATAATGAAGTTATATTGTTATTTTTCTCTTGCCTATTCAGCATGATTTGCTAATCAATGAAGTTGAATATGATCTTCGAACAAACAAACCCATAGCTATGGGATTTTTTTTTCTGTTGTTGGATTTAATCCTAGCATTCTGTATCACAAAGTGACCCACTATGTATTCAATCAACAGAGATCCAGCTGAAGTTGCGGTCCTTTAGGCTCACTCTGTGTTTCACAGGCCCCAACCTGCCAGGACTCTCAGCAGTTAGTATAACATGTCCTTGTAATACTCTCTTCCTTGGGCTGAAAAAAAAAACAAGGTTCTCAGTGTGTTTAAAGCCCCAGACAGCTCTGTGGCAGTTCTGTGGAAGTGGGAGTTTGAAGTGAAGCAGCCTGCAAGGCCATCACTGGGTGCTCCAGACTTTCTCCCTGGTAATTCTTTACTCTCCCCAGGAAATACGAAGAGATCTACCCGCCCGATGTGGATGAGTTTGTCTACATCACGGACGACACATACACAAAGCGACAGCTTCTGCGGATGGAGCATCTGCTACTGAAAGTTCTAGCATTTGATCTGACCGTTCCAACCACCAACCAGTTTCTCCTTCAGTACTTGCGGCGGCAAGGAGTGTGTATTAGGACTGAGAACCTGGCTAAGGTACACCACAGGCCTTCCAGAGACATCAAGGGCTGAGGAGGCTAAACGGCCACCGTTCTCAGCTGTCCTGAATCTCTGCTTCCCAGCTTTCCATCTTTGTAGAGATGAAAAGCAATTCACTTTAAGAACACGACACCTGTTCACATGACGTTACTATTGACAGGACTGCAGCAGGTCACATTCACCTAGCTCTCCCAAGTACCGAAGATATTTAAGTTTGGCAACCGTTGAGAAATACGGTCCACAGGCAGGCTGTGTCTTTTAATTTGGGAGCCAAGTGAATACGGCTGTTTTGTTTGAATCTCACTCTAACTCACAAAGTAATGAAACATTATGAAGTTTGCATTCGTTTTGACTTAGAGACATTTAGTTGAAATGTTTAATTTCACTCTGCTTGCTGTGCAGAGTGATAAGGATGGTCACGTGAATTCACCAGCATACTTCTTCCGACGTGTCCCCAGTGGCAAGTTCTCAAGTGGAGCTCGGGAACTGCGTCAATTTGCCTGATAATTACTAGCTTTAATATGGCCATGCCTTTGCCCTCTGACTGACAACTCTTCCTAATCCAGGTGCAAGGTCAACACTCCCTTATCTGGCCACCATAAAGCCTGATTTACCAGCATAAGAAAAGAAAAGTCACTATCATATAGAGTGTTGGAATATCACCACAACTCCAAACATGAATATGACGAAGGGCAGTCAGAGTAACTACTAAACTAGCACTTGCCTGGCTTGAGTTCTGGGCTCAGCACTAGGTTCTGATGGAAGGTAGATAGGGCACCAATCGATGATGCTGGCAGATCCAGGCTTACTGACAATTTTAGTCAGATTTGACCTTGCTCAAATCCCTGACTCTACTGAGCCTTTCTCCCTCGTGCTTAGTATGTTGCAGAACTGAGCCTTCTCGAAGCTGACCCGTTCTTGAAATATCTTCCTTCCTTGGTGGCTGCAGCGGCTTACAGCCTGGCAAACTACATTGTGAACAGACACTTCTGGGTAATGCTCTTCCTCCCTCCCAAGGGGAACAAATTCACGGCTCTTACAAAATCCGTTCAGTGTCTCTCAAGGTTCAGAACGGGCACACCTCTTACAAGGACAAGTTAGTTTCATGATAACTGGTTGCCAAGACAACAGACCACAGCTTGTTCCCGAGTGTTCCAGACCAGTTGTCATGGCTTTGACTCCATGGCTTTGCTCTGTGGGAAGCAGAGAAGGCTCGGTGTCAAGGGAGATGTCAAGGAAGGCCTGGAAATCTCAGTGCCCACCAATACTCACAGAGGGCCCTTGAGGTTTAGCCATTGGCCATGTCAATCAAAGTTGATCCTAGACAGTTGGGGTGCTGCACACCTCTCATACAAACACCTTTGAGGCGGAGGCAGGAGGATTGTGAGTTCAAGGCCAGTGTGGGCCAGATAGGGAGACCGTCTCAATAAAATAAACGTTACTAGCATTTACCTTCTGTAACAAAAAAAGACCCTCCAAGTTCAGCAAGGACTGTTAGAAGCTCAGAGAACATGGCTGTTAGTGGTTCCTATCTCAGAAGGTGTCACGATCAGAAACAGATTCCTATATTTTGTTCAAGACTCTCTGGCGTGAAAAAAAGAAGTAAATATCTACTTTGTATCTACTAAATACTAAAATGTATTTGTGTGTGTGTGTGTGTGTGTGTGTGTGTAAGAGAGGCAGGGAGGGAGAGAGACAGGGAGAAGGAGAGAGGTGGGAGAGAGAGAGAGAGGAGAGAAAGAGGGGAGGAGAGGGCGATGGGGGAGAGAGAGCAGAAGAAGAAAGAGGTAGAGGTCAGAGGACATCTTTCAGGAGATCACTTCTCTATTTCCCCCATGGGTCGTCTTTTGATTAGGAATCTCTCATATTCCAGACAAATTCCTTAAGAACCAGTCAAAGTCCCAAACAGGAAGGAACAAGAAGAGTGAGCGTTACACATGGAGGACTACAGCTGTAGACTGGAGCAAACTTGACTGTTTTGTTCCTAGTCTACGGTTTCTAAAGATCCTTTCAGATCCATGTGCACACTCACTGAGGCCTCAATTCCCCTCACTTCCTAATCAGTTCTGTTCAGATTCCTAACCTCTTATAAAGTGACGTGAAACACAGTTTTCCTTTTGTTTCAACTAGCCAGAAACGCTTGCTGCATTTACGGGCTATTCATTAAGTGAGATAGTGCCTTGCCTGAGTGAGCTGCACAAAGCCTGCCTCAGTATACCCCACCGCCCTCAGCAAGCCATCCGGGAGAAGTACAAGACTTCAAAGTGAGTTGTGGGCACCCTCCCCTCGTGGGTTTCTGGGTTGTTGTGGAGTCAGAACTGAAAACAGATAAATTCTAGCCTCTCGTAGGCTGGAAAACAAGACGGCTCGCTAAATCAAGAAAAGGGATTTAGAGAGAACTAGGTTCATAATTTGCCAGCATTTAGCAGTTATAGTTAGCTGGAGGCTTTGCGCTGCCTAGCCGGCAGCCTTGGCTCTGGGCTGACCGTGTCCTGCTCTCATTTCAGGTACCTGCACGTGTCCCTCATGGAGCCGCCTGTAGTTCTGCCCCTGCAGTGAGCAGCAGGCAGCGCTGAGGTCACCTCCAGAACACGACGGCCACACATCAGCAGGCTTGCTCTGAGTTGTTACCGGCTTCCGCAAGCCGGGTTGACAATGTCGGTTGTCGATGACGTCTTGAATGTGTAAATGTTAGGTTCTCTTAGACGTTAGTAGTTCGTAATTTATGTAGATATAGAAAAGTACTTTAAACAAATAAACAGCTTGCTATGGAGCCTGTGTTGGGCCTATTTACTTGTTGGCACAGCCAACACTCACGCCTGGACTCTCAGTTGTGAGCTGCACATGTGTGTGTCATGGCCGTTTCAACGTTATCCCAAGCTTATTGTATTTGCGTCACATGCTTCATGGGTAAGCGCTTTGAGACAGTCAAGCCTTTCTTTTCGTCTGAGGCTCGCTATAGACGGGTGAAGGAAGGAGGGAGGGGCCAGCTGAGATGGACTGATGATGAGACCCGAGTCGCTGTTCTAAGTCCTAGCTTCCCTCGATAGCCCTAATCAGTAGGGTGGCAGACATCCAAGAATCTCTTGGGTTCAAGTATCTCTTGGGGGCGGCACCATATACGGCCCACCCAGAGGTATCATGCCTTTTGGTAAAGGGCTGCCATCCTGTCTCCTCATTTTGGATTCTGGTAAGCACCAGGAGTGAGTTTCAATCGCAGAAGATACTTGGGGCAATAGAAAAAGCTAACCTCAGTACCACTGACACTTTTGGATGATGTATCCAGCACCTCTATCTTTCCCTCGGGAGAAATCCATCCTCAGTTTTGCTTGGGGGTAGGGGGAGGGATGAGAATGAAAATGAATGAATCCTGCCAGCTGGCTTCCTCACTTTCCTCTCTTATTCCATCTGGGCTGTAGCCTCTTACTGGCTGCTGCTCACGTTCAGACACACTCGGAAGTGTGCCTTCCCGACCTCGGTCTAATCAAGTTGACAGTCAAGGGTAACTATTGCACTTACACAGATGAGATTGCTCAGTTCCCAGAGGCTGATTTTCAGCCCTGCACAGGTGAGAGTCTAGACCAGGGAAGTAATAGTGAGACAAAGGAGCAATCTTTCTCCCTAAGACAGGGAGGAAAAAGAAAATAAATTTGATTTCAAGGCTGTGTGGCACTTGCTGGAGACTGAATGAACTTTCAAAATTAGTGCCATGAACCAGTGGGTTTGGGGGCACACAGGAGTCTTCTGGGTTATATGTCCCTGCTCTTAGGAGAAGCCTGCCTATCTCTGGACCAGCTCCAGGTCTCACTCCAGAAGGTTCTATGGGGGAAATACGGGAGTGATATGCTTTTTAGATACTATTTAAATAGGAAGAATTAGGTTCAGGGAAGTTTTGGGGAAAAAATGAGAGTTCGTGAGATGCACTACAGATTCTAAAGCTTTTTAATCCTTAGTGAAATTTCATGTCCAAAAATATAGCCACAAAATGAACCAAACACATAGATATATAAAACTGTCAAAGAATTAAAAGGCCATTCCAGGCATTTGTGAAGGTGTTTTAGGTACTCACTTAGGGCAGTCGTCCCCAAGTTGTCACACTTTCAAGTTTTGATAGAGAAACCAGCGTGTCCTGAGGCATTTTGATATGCAGGACATAGTCTCACGAGCAAGACCTGCATCAGAGTTAAATTCTCTGTACCAAGGACACTCAGTCTCCTTAACCTCGTTTTGCCATGATTGTTTTCCCCCTCTGTGAGTAGACACTGAGTTTCCCAGCCAGCTGACTGGGACCAGCACACAGCCCTTCTCTGTGGGGCAACGGGAGATGGCGAAGGCAGCTGATTCTGACTTTTGCCGTGTCTGTCCCTTTCAAGATTTAAAACGCGAGGTACTCCTCCAGGGACCATTTCTTTCAGCTCTACCTGTTTGCACTGCTGGCCACCTCCTCCCTGTGGTGTGTGTGTCCTGAACTGGACCTGGCCTTAGGAACACTGAGGCCCCAGGTAGATCCGAACACAGGAAATTTTCTCGACTGGCACATTCTTGCTTTAGGATGCGTTGCTTCAAGGAGAAGTATTCTTGCAGAAATAGGGCATTCGCTTTGAATCATTCTGCAAAGGATTTTTTTTTTCTAAATATGGATACAAAATGTGGTTTGAGTGTAGGCCCCAAAGCCACAACTGCAGGATGCAGAGGTCTGAAGACAGACCCTTCCTCTCTGCTGTAAGCCGCTCGTACACAACCCATTTCTATTCCTGCACACACACACCCACTGATTGCAAAGAATGGGCCCTCGGCGGCTCCGACTTCCTTTTCTTCTCTCTCTGTTCTAGCCCCGAAATACTTTATTTAAAATTGCAGGAGAGTTGTCACCTGTGTGCCTCCCACCCAGCTTGTGTGTGAGCAGCAGTTATCTGCATGCCTCTCCTGTTACACCAGACTTTTGATTTGTTGAATTCTGTGTTGATCAGGTCCTTACGTGGAGTGTCTTCATACAAAGGAAACCATGTTACTTCCTTAAAGTTGAATGGTTACTGCTGGTCACTCATATTGTTTAGCAACTTTGGTGGGAAATTTTTTAAATAATTGGAGTCAAATAATAAAATTATGATATTCTATAATCGCATGAGCATAGAGCATAGTTCTATGATTTAATTGTTCTCATGGGCTTTCTTCACGCTTTTTACTCATCCAGCACTGTCCACTACTTACAGCTTAGGAGACTGCCCTGCCTGAGGGTGTGGCAATGGTGCCTCTGTTCGCCTCTCCAGGTGTTCTGGCCTGTCATTTCAAACAGACACACACTCACTCAAGGAAGTTGGTCATGGCCATGAGTGGAGAGGCCCTCATGTGCCCATGACTGCGCAGGATCAGCCTACACTGGAGATCACTGGTGAAAATGTCTGGACCAGGTGCTGAGAGGAGGAAGCAGGCACGACCTGCGCTCATCTAAACTCAGCCCTACTGGAAAGGATCTGAGCCCTTGGCTCAGCCTGCAGTGTGAAGGGAACAGTGTTCAAACAGCAGCTTGCAGAACTGAGTGTGTGTGTCCAGGTCCCACTGTCTCCCACTCCTCCGCAGTGTTAGAGATTCTCAGTAGTGCTCTGTAGGCAGACTGAACCTGGAAAGGACATGCGGGAGATCCCAGTCCTGCCTTTCTTTGTTCACCTAGGAAGTTATTTTTCCTAAAGATCCCTGGACATGAAAACCGGGAGCTTCAGTCCTTTGGTGTCGGGCACTGGCTGTCTTTGGGGAAGCTGTTGCATTAGCCATCCGCAGATCTCTGTATTGAAGACATTGCACTCCATCGCGTCTGCAGCTTACGTTAGGGAGGGAGCTCTTGTCTCCACATGACCAGCATTCTTTAGGAATCCACAAGCAGTTCTCATGGGGCATGCGAGGAAAGAGGAAAAACGGGAGCTCACCCTCCTTCTCCCTGCAGGAACTGGGAAATGGAAGTCAGCTCCAGAAAGGGAAAGGAGATCTGTTTATAACGATTACATCTTTGGCAGCGTCTTATCGTGAAGGATAAATCTGATCGGTACTTACCACATCTCAATTGCTCAATCCATCTTTGCTGTTTCTGGCATATCTTGATAACACTTTACTTCTAGAGATTAATCTCTTCTGAACTGAACATTACTTTATGAATAAAAGGCATGCTAATCACTTACTTCTTAGAACATATTATAAACTATAGAATGTGGTGTGATGAGAATTCTGAGCGCTGCCAGATAGATGTGGCTCACTCCATGGAAGTCGGTGATCCGTGATTCACCCAGTTCTGTGTGGGAAATTTTAAAGTGTAAAACAAGTGGACAGGAGACTGGGGAGATGGCTCTGTCAGTAAAGGGCTGTGTGCAAGTATGAAGACCCAAGTCCCCATTTCCAGAATCCGTGGATTTGGTAGAGCATGTCTGCAATCCTAGCCCTGCTCTATGGAGACAGGGACAGGTGACCCCCTGGGAGCTTGCAGGCCAGCTAACCTGGTGTGCACCATATGAACAAGATACCCAGTCTCAAACAAGGAAGAAGGCAAGGACCTCCACGTGTGTGCACACATAAACACAAAAAGTATGTAGCCAAAAGAACTCACTCCATCATATA
>NW_026068061.1:168721-278146 GCF_014885135.2 Alexandromys fortis | reverse complement strand
TATATATATGATACTCCAGGACATTTGGGAAGCTAGAAGATTGGTCACAAGCTGCAGTTTTCCTTGAGAATAACGTTATCTTAGGATGATTGGGGGCAACAGAAAGAGGTCACAGGGATGTAAGCCTTGGAAATAATGAGACAGAATTTCATTTCAGCCTTCGTTCTGTTCCTCCTTCTGCCCCAGGCACTGAAGGCAGGAGCTGGGATGGAGGGAAACCTGGCATGTCCTTTGGAGACTATCTGATGTGATGGCTGTGACATTTAGGACAAGAACAGGATCGGTGTTGGTGTTAAACTTGAGGTGGCTCACCGAACCAGAGTACACAATGGAGCACTGTCCTGCTGTCTAGTCCCATCTCTGCCCTAACCCCATGATGCGACAGCCCTAGCCTTATGTCAAGCCGTGTCTGTCAGACTCCCTGCCGCAACTTCAGGCCATTTAGTTTCTGCTTCCCCATTCCAGCTTTTATGAAATGACGTTGCCAACATCCTAGCCCCGAGTCTAATCCCTCTATCTTATCACTGAGAGAATAAAATAAGAGGCATGGAAATCATCCCTGGCTGGACCTGACAAACTCCATGCGTAAGAGGCCCACATTCTCCATTTTGTCTCCTTACAGGGGCTTCTGGGAAGCCTTTTATAAAATGCTTCCTACTTCCTGGGGCCACTGGGTCACCTCTGAGGTGGATGATTCCTTAAAACTAATCTTTGGCTCTCGCTCTTCTGAGAGCTGTCTCTCAGGCCAACTGCAGGCCAACTCACCTGTCTCCCCTCCTCGATCACAGCAGGACACTTATCCCCTGTGCTTAGCGTCGGGTTACGTGCTGAAAGTCCAGTGATGTTTTGTTTAGCAAATGAAAGGATTGTACTTTTAATAGACAAGTGCTGGCCCTTAATTGAACCACTTATGCAGTGATGTACCTGGGGAGTGTAAAGGTTTGCCAAGTACATTTAGACAAAATGAGGTTAAAAGGAAAGCCCACAATGGAAGGCAAGGCTAGATACGGCCAGCGCGCTGTACTGCACCGACTCTTCATGGTTCTTACACTTATACACAGAAGCTAGAGGACAAAGGAAGCTTTGACTGGAGGCCTGAAATAAAAACCTGAAATAAATGGCTTCTGAAAAGTGAGAATCGAGAAGCAGAAGCAAGGCTTTTTTAAAAATCTTTTTTGCCTTTATCTATGTCAAATCTGGTTTAGGGGAAGATTCCTTCGATAAGAAGTTGTCCTGAATTGCCATTTAATGCACGGCAGCACACTGCTTTAATGTGCTCAGATACACTTGCTTTTGAAATGTATAAACCAGAGCCCCTGTAATGAAGTGATTTTTTCATCGCACTCTGAAAACAATCACTTTGCAATCACGCAAAGGACCAGATATTGGACTTTGTGGCAGGATCGTAGCTGGATCGTCGTCACCAGGACCTCAGAACGAGAATGACCCAAAAAAGCCATTGGTGCTTCTTACAGAGTGGCTAAGCCACAAAGGCCAGAGCAGCCAGACAGAGCTCAAAAGAAATGCCATTCTGAGGGTGTGGAGACAGTGGTGTTGGGCAGGGACTTTTAAGCCGTAGGGAGGACTCCTGCAGGGTACTTACAGTATGGAAGTTTCCAGAGCAAAACAGGCCTTCGCACCATGACAACAAGGAGCTCAGCTCTGGGCTGTGAAAGCTTCGCAGATTTTCTCTAGTCCTGCCCTGTGTGGACGGTGTTCTTAGATTACAGAAAGAATAAACGAGGCCCAAGGCCAGCGGCTTAAAACAACAGAGCGGCTAGAGTGCGCACATCTTCCATAGCAGTGATTTATGCGCTTCCAATAGCAGTTTCTCATTTTTCAACTTTGGCGATTTGGACACCTGTGTTTTTAGATATGTTAATGATATAGACACCACCCTGGAAGTTAACTACTTCAGTTAAGCCCATATTTCTGTTTCTCTAGATCCTGGGGGAATTAACCTAGTGTCTAGTCCAGTAAAAGGAAACACCATAGGCTGCAACATTCAGCATCTCCAACATCTGGATTCTCAGTTCATCCATTTCAGAGTTAGGAATTAGGATCAGTCAGGTTTCTAGTTACTAGAATGTGATTGGGGAAAGATTATTCTTTCAAGCTTTGAGCAAATGGAAGGGTAATCTAGAAAAATATGAGAAGAATATAATGTCCTCTTGGAGGCGTATTCCAAGCTGTGTACTGAGGGGCCCTTCTGCTGCTTGAGATGCTGAGAGAAAGGGTGGAGACGTGTGGGAGGTATTTTGTGGGCAAATGAGTCCAAGCTGGGACAGTTTAAATGTGTTTTCCATTGCAACTCTCACAGCCTTGGACAGGCTGACGAGTCGTGGAAGCCATGGAAAAGCCCCTCAGACTCTACTGAACCAATGACCCCAGTTTAGTTATGTTTTGAAACCCATGCCTTTTGGTGTTTATTCTGTGGATGAAAGAGACAGAAACAGAGAGGGGGAGGGGAGGGGAGAGAGAGGAAAAGAGAGAGAAAGGGAGCCACAGAAAGAGAGAGAGAGAGAGGAAAGAGAGAGGGAGAAAGAGAGAGATGGAGAGAGAGAGGGGGAGGGAGGGAAAGAAGGAGGGAGAGAGAGAGAGAGAGAGAGAGAGAGAGAGAGAGAGAGAGAGAGAGAGAGAGAGAGAACGCATTCCAGTACCGGGTGAGATGTTTCAAGGTGAAGTGTGAGTTTGAGGACAGGTTTCTGCATGCTTTCTTTTTCTGAGTCTCTTTATTTTTGGTTGTGAGCCTAGCCTTTAATGACTAAGCCATCTCTCCAGTTCCTGAGTTTCTTTATATGCAAACCTTTCTCCCATTTTTCTTCCAGAAGAATTAAACCTGCCTACATCCTGGTCTCCCTATGTCCACCAGCTGGTTCTTTGTTCTAATCCTGTAGGTAGTTCTCCTAAGAAACCTGTAGTGGCATTTCATCTTTTATTTTAATAAATAAAGCTTGTCTGAAGACCAGAGTGAAAGAACCCCACTGGTCAGCCTTATAGATCAGACAGTGGTAACACACACCTTTAATCCCAGTAACCACACTAGTTTGCCAAAGAAAACGGCCTTTAATCCCAGTGCTACACTCCTTAAATCCCAGAACTAGGGAGGATTATAAAATGGGAGGAGACAGCTCTCACACACAGTATCATTCTGACAGTCCTGGAGGTTGAATCACCATTTTCAGACTGGAGGTAGAGCTGCTAAGAGCCAATGCCTGACTGTTTTGCTTTTCTGGTCTTCAGGTCGAACCCCAATTTCTACCCCTGAGTTTTTATGAATTGTGCATCAAAAACCTTCACACATCCATTCCTGTCTTCATTTGTGTTTCTAGGAAGATCCTAAACTAAAGTAACAGCTCGAGGAGAAGAGTCAGGACGTTCTGGAGATTCCTGGTCTGTTAGTTCACCTAATTCATTAATTCTGGGGCCGCGGTGAGACAGAACCTCACAGCTGCAGGAGCTTGTGGTAGAGATCACCAGTCTCCTGGCTGAGAAGGAGGCAGAGACAGAGGTGGAGAAAGAGAACAGGATGAGGAGGGGCAGGAGAAGAGGGACAGAGTGGGAGAGGGAGAAAGAGAAAGAGGGGGAAGGGTGAGGGAGAAGGAGAGAGGGGGAAGATTGAAGACCTGCTTTTCCAGCTAGTTCATGCCATTGATTACATCATGGTGAAGCCTGGTCAGTTCTTGAGACGTCTTTCAATGTCAATTCCTAGTGCCTCTATGCACCATACTAAGCTTTTTGAAAGTGGCTTGCTGGACACACCCAACTTTACACTTGCTTTTCTGACAAAGCTATACAGTTTTAACCTCTTCTCCGGTTTTGGCTCTTAATTTTCACTATAACCTTGACTAAGAGTCTCCAGTAATAATCATACCATATTATAGATGCTAGGCTGCCTTGAAATATCCTGTGCTGGGCTATGTACTCGGTCACCATTAAGCTCAGCCTCCCACAAAGTTTCAGGACACAGAAAAATCTTAGGCAAGGTCTTTGCCAGAATGTATCATGAATGGTCTCTATTTCAGTTCACAACAGAGTCCTTATGTTCTCATTATGCAAGGCTCTGTTAGAAAAGTCCGCCAGAAACCTCGTGAGCAGTTTTCACTGTCCACACTCCTACTGATATTCCAGTAGATGCTGCTTACGGCCCAGGGGCTTGCAGACAAGATGCAGGTAAAATGGAGATGGGATCGGGACACCTCCTATATTCTTCCTCTTTAAACCAGGCTTAAAAACAACTCCTTCGAGGTTTAAATAGAATTGATAAAATGCCCTCTTGATTTTTCAGCAGTTTTGACTTAGAGCTTTTTCAATTGCAGTGTTTCTTTTGTTTGAATTTCTCCAAACTGACCTGGAATTGTGCTTTCTAGGACTCCCCTAGTCTTCTGATAGTTTTCTAGGAGGTATAAGAGCTGGAACATCTCCCAAACTTGTCCACGAGAATGCATATTTCTTTTTTTTCCCTTGCCTCCTGCAGAGTTACACACTCCGAGACCCTTGAAGTCCTCACACAAATTGAATCCAGCCTCTGAGGAAATTGCTGGTGAGAAACAACGCAAAAGACCAAAGGCGTACTTGTTCCTGTTATCATAAGTCTCTCTAGAAATACAGAGAAGGAAGTGCACACACGAGTCCGAGATGCAGATCTTACATGAGGATGCCTTCAACATCATTTCTTTCTGTATTTGTTAGAGGCGACTTGTTTGAGTCATTTAAAGAAATAAAAAAGGCAAGCAGATGAAAATCATCTTTGGTTTTCCTTCTAGCACAACTGACGGCATGAGAATTAGAGGGAGGCATGCATATGCATAGACCGCACCAAAGCTTGGGATTAGAACGACTCATGATAGGCCATGCTATCCAGTTAGAGTAGCTCCAAAAGCCAGAGAAGCATGTCCTCATTTAAAACCCACTTGTTTCACCCAAATGTGCGGCAGACATCACGGCAATGCTTTTAGGCAGTCATTTTAAAATTGGAGAGCCAATTTAAACGGCAGACATGATTAAAATTAATAGCACAGCATTTTTGGAAACAGGTGTCTGAGAAAATGATCACTCTAGGTTGCTGAGGACTGGTTACAGACCGATTTCAAGATGACTCTGAGGATCTCATGGTTAGGTTGGGGCCTGTTCTTGACTTGCAGGTCACATTTGCCTTTGAGTAGCTGGCAAAGCTCTCATGGAAGCCACATAAAGGGTAATCCACTTCTGCTTTTTCAAATTAAAACAAATTTCAAATTAAACAAGGGTGTAGCATTTCAAATTAAACAAGGCTGTCATTCTTAACGGGAGAGAAGGCCTTGAAAACAGTTTGCACAATTCAGAAAGCCCCACTTAACATTTGCTATCTTAATCTAGATTTAATGTTACTTCTGATCCTTTGGAAAAGTTCGAACCAAGAATCAATCTCTTTCTTTCTCTTTCATGGGTGATTTGCACAATATCAAAGACATATCTAAACAGCTTTCCTACATCTTGTCCAAAGCTGATGGAGGAAGGTCATTGAGCAATAAAGAAACTGCTTGGCTGGCCCTGATAGGTTAAAGCATAGGTGGGAGGAGTAAACAGAATAGAATTCTGGGAAGAAGAGGAAGTGAGGTCAGACTCTGCTCTGCTCCCAGACAGACCTGACAGCTCTGCTCTCTGGAGCAGAGACACCAGTCTCCGCTCTCCAAGGCAGCTCCGACCCAGGATGGAGGGAGGCTAGAATCTTCCCAGTAAGCACACCGTGGGGTGCTTACACACATTACTAGAAATGGGCTAGAACAATATGTAAGAGCTAGCCAATAAGAAGCTGGAACTAGCCGGGCCAAGCAGTGTTTAAATGAATACAGTTTGTGTGTTGTTATTTTGGGCATGAGCTAGCCAGGTGGCCAGGGTGCTGGGGACGCAGCCCCGCCGCTCCTATTTCAACACAAAGCAATAAGATTCTTCATTAATGTTCTTGAGAATGGGTTATGATTATGACAACTGTGGTATTATAGGAATTTAGAATTACTTGTTTTTAAAGTAGCATTCTTTAAATAATAAGAAGGCAGGAAAATTCAAAATCAGACAATACTATGCATGTGTACACCCTTCTCCATGTATATGGATTTTCCTTTGGTGAGATACATATTTGTATTAGAAAAACATACAATTAGTTATCTTCATCAAATATAGTTGACTTTTTCTAAGTTAGGTAGATTATGCCCTGAACAGAAGGCCACTGTAGCATCCTCCCTTCTAAATACCTGTTGCTCCATCTTGTTCTGTTAGCTCCATTTTAAATCCTGTCCTCCTCTTCTGTTTAAACTCAAACCCTTAATAGCTTGTCCCATTTTCACAAAATCTGATTATATATCCCATATACATGTTTTGTAACTGCCAGCAGGAGCTATCAGGCTATAAAAATCTACAGAACTGAGGTGTCCTTGTGCACGCGGAAGGCTGTAAATCTAGATAATAAGTGGACCTCCAAGAGAAGAGTTAGTGGATGGAAAGAGGGTCCAACAGAATTAGTAAGCTCGGAGAGTGGTATAGTGGGTAGTCACAGCCCGAAGGTGAAAGAGAAGTGTCCTTCCTGAATTCACATGAATGAGCCATACAAGTTAACTGTTACATATTCAGACTGTTGGTAATGATCCGGCCCTAGGAACACCAAGACACATTAAGCTTGCTTCTGCAGCTCTTCCCCGCCCCCCCCCAGGAACTTGGGAGACAGTGCACTTAACATCAGTAAACCTCTATTTTCTTAGCTTTCAAATACAGATAAGTGTGTTCCTTAAGGGTTGTTGAGTGCATGTAAGAAGCTAACACACATTGTGTTACCTGGCACACAGTGGTCCTTGACACATGCTGGTGTCTTTGGCTTCCTAAGGAAGATCCACAGTCCTAGCTGTCATTTAGAGAACATTAGGAGCTCCACCCTGACCAGTATTGATGATCTTTGAAAATTAGCTCTCTATTCTTATTATTACTACTGTTGCAGTCATGTTTATGAACCTAGCCAGATGGACACTTTGACGAACCTTCTTCTGGATTCTATGCCACATCTCATAAGAAGCATAAGGACTGGCCTTTGTGCTCAGGGAAAGCTCGGTTTAACTAAGGAATAGGCTGAACACGTAATACTGCAACAATCACAGGCTACCATAAAGAAGCGAGTGACGAGATGCATGGAAAGAAAGAAAGAGGAAGCAGTGTGGATTCGGCAGTCTAGGCAACTAGCACCTTCACAGATCTGGGGAAGGAGACTTCAGCATGGGATATTATAAGCCTTAACTGCTCAGTGCAGACAATCAACTTTGATCCCAGAATAATGCGCTGAGAGCTACAATGGTAAAGTTGGAGGGGAGTTTTACCAAACACTGGAAGTCAGGAAGCTCTTGGTCTGTGCAGTCTACTATTGATTATGGACAGGTGTCAGAGCGGAATGATTGCACTGCGTTGAACAAGGCTACAGAGAGGACAAGAGACCCGCCAAGACTGTGGGAGAGTTAACAAGAAGAATATGAGTGCATGTGACCAGCACTGTGACAGAGCTAAATGTTGGGGTTCAGGTGAGCACAGAGGAAAAGCTAAAACTCAGCTTGGGAGGTCAGGAAAAGGCTATGAAAAGGAAGCCATATCTTAGCAGGGACAAGGAATGTCTTAGTCACCATTCTATTGCTGTGAAGAAACACCATGTCCAAGGCAACTTCCAAAAGGAAGCATTCCATTGGAAGCTTCCTTACAGTTTTAGAGTGTTAGTTCATGATTACCATGGTGGTTTAGCATAACCATGGGGGATAGGCATGGTATTGGCACAGTAGCTGAGACCTCACCATTGATCCACAAGCTGTAGGCAGGGAGAGAAAGACTGGGCCTGGTGTGGGCTTTTGAAACTTAAGCCCACGCTCAGTGACACGCCTCCTCCAACAAGGTCACACCCCCTAATACTTCCCAAACGATTCCTTCCACTGCCAACCAAGCCTTCAAATACGTGAGCCTACGGGGACGCATTCTCATTCAAATCACCACAGAAAAGATGAGTGAGGTTTACTCAGGTAAGGGATATGAGGGTGGGAGGAGCAGATGAGGCATGAACACTCAGGGCCTAGAATACGGTCAAGTCTTGTATGCTAGGGTTAGGACCCCAAAGCTGTTCTGTCCAGCTCAAGTCAAGAGGCATAGGTTGAAGCTGGCGAGTTAGGTGGATGGCTAACAGGAAACTATTTTTGAAATAGTGTTGAAAAATTTAGACTTTATTCCAAGATGTGCTGGTGAATACTTTAAAACTTGAGGTTGACATGAGTACGTTTTCTTAGAAATCTCCTGTTGGCGGTAGTATGGGGAGTGGTGTGGGGTCACTGACGGCTTTTTTGTTTTGTTTTGTTTTGTTTTTGTAGCCACAGAGAATCAGAAAGGGAAAATAGAAAGCATGTCAGCCTCCTTTGTCCACAGCAGCGATCTGCCTTTTGGCGCAAGATCACAAGCTTTGTGCTTAGGGCAAGGGAGTCTGATCTCCACCATCTGCCTGGAGGTATTTCTCATTCTACCTAGGTACATGGGTAAATGGCTGCTCCACTTCTGTCTGCTCCAACTGTACCCAGGAATTAAAGGAAAGCTGGTTTTTATCACAGAAAGCAATCATATAATTCAGCACCAGGAACTGCGAAGAAAAAAAGCACCAGAGAATTATAGTGATTGGACTTAAAATTTGCTGAGAGATCCATGAGAAGCTCGTGTTCTGTGAAAACGCAGGCGATAAAAACCATCATCTTGACCCCAGGATAGCTGGGATTTTGACAAAATTAAAAAGCTCTCTCAGGAGAGGCTCTGTTTAAGGTCTTGAGGAACAGGAAATACAAAGAGTAGACACAGGGGTGGTGAGATGTTTTCAGGTTTCACATGGCAACTTGCCTGTTTGTGGGGAGCTCTGCATTTCTTTCCTCTTCGTGTTGGGCAGGATAAATCTGATCTAATCTCGCACGCAGTGCATTTTGCCATGCTGACGAGGAGACAACAGAATGAGACGCCCGAGCATTCACGCTATGCCAGGATTCTGGAGAGTATGAAGCTTAGAAGCAGCTCACGTAACAGGATCTGCACTGATAACATCTGTTTAATATGCATGATTAATAAAAGGCTGATCGCATCATGCTGATGGAATTCCAAACCAGCATCCCAAATGCTGCTTCCCTACTAGATATAAAGACCATCTGAGGAAGGTTTTCTTATAAGAGGAACACAGCAAATATTGGGAAAGCATTCAGAGGAGGAAGGAAGCCATTCTGGAGTTTGCTAAAAAAATAACACGATTGTACTGAGACAGGAAATGAGAAACCAGAGTTCTCCGTCCCTTCCATCACAAAGAGAGGCCCTCCCTTCTGAAGCACTCCCTTTACGACACAAGAAGCCATACTTGAGAGAGAGAAATAAATCGACAACTCTCTATTATTGTAGACAAAGGATTCGTTCTTCTGTTCATTCACAACTGTAACCGAATAAACAAAGGACAAGTGGCACAGATGCTAAGAAATTTCTGCAGCAGGGCAAATGCTGCATGCTCTTGCTGCATGCTGCATGCTGCATGCTCTTGCTCGCATGAAGAAGGTTAAGAACACCGACTCCATAGACGTGATTAATAGAGGCTAGGAGGATCAGGATGGAGAGAGAATGGAGAGAAGTTAGTAATGGGCACCAAAACCCAACAACAAAACAGTTACAGACTGGTGACCTGGCCCAGTGGCTAAGGTGTTGGCCATACAAGAGCGAGACCTGGATGGGTGGGTACGGCCGTCTGTCTTCATTGGCAGGCGTCCTAGGCAGCTGGCTAGCTAGACTAGCTGTCGAACAGATTCAGGTTCAGCCAGAAAACCTGCCTCAGTCAAAACAGTGCAGAGAAAATTGAGGGAGACCCCTGTCATCAACTTTTGGCTTTCGTACACAGACGTACACTGTGCAGTCACACACATGTGCACCCAGACACGTGTAATCATGCATACCCATCTGGACACCACACCTACACATTGACACAGGAAAAAAAAACAGGTGGGAAGAGTGAGTTATAATGTTCTACAGTGTAGTAAGATAAAGAGTTCTCAATAATTTATGACATATTTTACATATAGTAAATGAAGAGGCTATAGTTTCTGAAGGTTTCACATTATCCCAGGAAGGTTGTGAATTCAAGGTCAGCTAAAACCTCATAGCAAGGCCTTGTAGAAATGACTCAGGGGTTAAGAATACGTACTACTCTTCCAGAGGACCCGAGTTCAATTCCCAGCATCCCGTCAGGTGGCTCAAAGCAACCTGTAATTCCAGCACCAAGGAATGTGACCCCCTTTGGCCTCCACAGACACCTGCCTGCACTTGTGCAAACCCACACACAGACACACCTAATTAAAAACATAAATTCATTAATTTTTTTTCAGGAAAGGAAGAATATAGGAAAAGGATGAATATTTGCATCCGAACCTGTGGGGAGTGAACCCGTGGACAAAGTCTGTTAAAAGGGAACACGGTTACATGGTCGTGAAAGAAAATCATGAAGAGGCTTGGCGCTGCTAAAGAAACGGGCTTTTACTAGAACATCCACCCTGTGTAAAGCGATTTGTTTCCTGCACAATGTGCAGAACAAACTTCTTGCTTGTTGACGCATTTAACCCATTATGGAATCTTCTGTAATACTGAATGTCAAATGTCTGAAGCAGAGGCAAAATCTGAACCCTTCCAGGAAACACAAGTTAAGAAAAACAAAGCACTTTTGGGGAATTCCACAGGAGTCTTAGATAGGGCGCGTTGATGGGGTAACAGGAGACAGGCGGGGAAGGGCTTGCTCGTTATCCGACAAGGGGAAGCATCGTCAAGGGTCCCAGCACCGGAGCAATTGAATGGAGATGTACTGTTTACCGAGATGTGAAGAACCGTGGGCTGTAGAAAAGCTGAAGAAGCCTGCAATTAATAATTCTGAGCACTCAGGAGGCAAAGGCAAGTGGATCTCTGTGAGTTTGAGGCCTGCCTGGTCTACAAGATCTAGTTCCAGGCACCAAAGCTACACAGAGAAACCTTGCCCGGAGAAACCAAAGAGGGGGAAAAAGAATTCTGTCTGAACAGCGTCTCTCTAGGCTTCCAGATCATGAAGTGTGGAGACACAGGCTGTCGAACACTGCCGGAAGCTTGAGGTGTGCACCAATACGATCCAGCACTCATCCTGGCCTATACCCGGTTTCTGCTGGAAAACATTAGCTTTCCTTGGGGGAAATTCTCATGAGACTCCAGGCGTACAACACTCTCTTCCCTCTATTGCTCCTTGAGTTGTCTCCCGACACAAAGCAAACGAAAAGTTCTGTCTGAACAGACGATGTTAGTGGCAAGTGTGAAAATGTTTCTACTCAGGATGGTGGCAGAGTCAGTGGAGGTAGGTTAAGGCCGCCACAACCCACTGAAGCTTACTGACAGAGCAGACTGAACTGAGCCGGCTTATCTCTTGGGGTTGGTGTGGAGAATGGGCTTCACTGTGAGAGCGCCGAACGAGAAGAGGGAAACGGCTGGAGATTCTAATTCAGGCGTTATATGTAGAAAGCCAGAGGAATCTCACGTCCTAGAAAAGAGACAGTTTTCATGGCACATGACGGTTGCTTGTTGCGATTGTTTTGCTTTTTAGGGCAGGGTTGTGACTGCACGCAGAGCCTACTGGTTGTCATGGGGCGGGAAATGCCTTGTGGAGGGAGAACAGAACCGAGCACAGCCTGGTGCAGGCAGTGGCCCCTTCTTAGGAGGTGTTGTCAGCCCCATGCCTCCCAGCAACTCCCACAATGCCAGACTGGGGAGGAGGCAAGAAATGTGGGGTGTGCCAGAAGATCGTCTACTTTCCTGAGGAGTTCCAGTGTGAGAACCATTCCATAACCTCTGCTCCTTATGCATGGTCTGCATGAAGAATCTGGGCAGTGCCATCGTGGCCGTGCCTGGAAAAGAGATCTAGTGCACACGGCGGTATGGGCCAGTAGGCTATGGCTAGGGGCAGGGCTTGGGCACACTGAGCACAGACAAGGGGGGAGTCTCTGGGTGTCATGAATGAGGAAGTCCCCAGACACAGGACCACCACGAACCCCAAACACATCCAAATTTGCCCAGAAGCTTGGCGGCTCTGAGCGCTATCCTGGATGCAGCCAGGCAGTCTATGCTGTAGAGAAGGTGACTGGGGCTGGGAGATCCCGGCGTAAGTCCTGCTTCCGATGTGTCAACTGTGGCTAAAGCCTTGAGTCGACGACCCTGGTGGGAAAATCCACTGTAAAGGATGCTACGCCAAAGGCTTTTGGCCCAGAGGTTTTGACTTTGGAGAAGGAGCTGGTGCCTTGGTCCACTCAAAGAGAGGCCACTGCTGCCTGCGTACCCTGCCTACTCCCGTGGTTTTTGTCATTAATCCCTCCCCAGAAGCCTGGGACACTTCAAGATTCTCTTGCTCAGTCCTGGTACACATCCCTGACTTGGACTTGGGTATCTAGTTTCTTTTAGTTTAGGGGTCTGCCTGAGCTCCTACCCCACTAAGGGCTTCCTCCTGCATGGCACTTGATACCACTAGCTTTAGGAGACTTCTGTCTAGGTACCCTCTCTGTTTAGAGAGCCCATGTCTCTCTCCCCACACACTTCACCCCCACAGACCTCTGTTCCTAGGCCAAATGTCCACCCTCTTCTGGCCAGGACACCTGAACCCGCATCTTTGGAGCTCAGAGGAGAAAAACAGCAAACCTGAAGGGAAGAAGGTGGAGCCAGGGTTGAGCTGGGGAAGGCTGTAGTGTGTGAGATCCCAGAGAGTCTCCTTTTGAAGGAAGCTGACCTTCTTAGTGCCCTCCAGAATAAACCTGAGGCATCTCAGTCTGTGGGGTCCCCATGGGAAGCAGGGGTGCTGACAGGGTTGTGGGTCACAGGAAGGAGCTCTTTCTCTGGCCTCTTGCCTTTGAATGCGGAACTGGTATTGTCCCACCTGGAACGGAGAACAACCCAAATCATAGGATCTCAGAGTCTGGAGGCTGCCTGACTTCTGTAGGTTTCAGGTTCCCTGTTTGATGGGGAAAGGAAGATCCTAGTGAAATATTTTGAACACACATTCACATTTATCAGTGGTCCAGACCTTGGGGTGGTTAATTCTAGTCCTAACTCTGGGTCTGCTGACTGGGAGGGACAGGTTCTGTGTCAGCATAGCCCAGGGTTCTGCTGTGTTCTAGCCACTCCCGATAGTTCCTCTAATGTGGAGAGAGGCAGAGGAAGCCTGTCTTCACGTCATACCTTTTTCCTCTGCCTTCGGTCCTCACTCCTCCCCAGCCCAGACCCAGATCCTGCTTCTCTCCCTCCAACCTTCTCTAGGGACCTTCACTAGCTACATTGACCATCCTTTCCAGGCTGCAAGGTCAGGAGCTGAGGGAGGAAAGGGGAAGGACTTGGCCTTGATGCTTCCAGGAACTGAAAAGACAATGCTGTGTACGGCTGTTCACTACGAGGGCTGTAAGCACAGGCTGTGTTGAAGCTGATTTCTCATCTGGTCAATAAAGCATCTTAGAACTGGGAATAAAAGAAAAGAAAAGAAAAGAAAAGAAAAGAAAAGAAAAGAAAAGAAAAGAAAAGAAAAGAAAAGAAAAGAAACAACGTTGCAGCCCATAATGACCTGGAACTCACAGTCTGGCCTCAAGCTTGCATCCTCCTGCCTCAGCCTCCTAAACTACTGGGATTATAGGCATGAACTCACAGGCCTGGTGAGGATGAGAATATTTTGGAAAGTTGACCCCTGCATTCTTTTCAAATACACATTTAGATAAAGGACACCACAAAGCTGTTATTTCAAAGAAATTGTGATTATAATCACAATAAAGCAATTATTCATTTAAAAGCGAGTCGATTTAAGTGAAAGACTGTGTTAATAACAGCGTATGTCATCTATGAATTTGGCGCAAATTATGACAGCTGACAAGTGATAAACTTTCAGAATCTATCAGTCTTGTTTGACAGATTAATTAGCTATTCGCTCGTGAGAGAGCAGCGATGTTGGGAAGATGGGTCAGCGGGGAGTAGGGGTAGAGAGGCTTGTCCACACTGAAAGCGCTGTTAGCCTCTGAGGGTTTGGAGAATTTGGGGCCTCAGAGGTCACAGAGAGTGAGGAAGGGAGGAAGGCGGCCCAAGCGTGACGGAAAAGAGATGCTTGTCTTTAGAAGACATACTATCTTTTACGTGGTACTGGGCTGGCTCACGTGAGATGCCCTTTCCTTCTTGATCACAAAAGAAGAGGCTTATCAATGGCCAGAGCTTGTCTTTGGGGTTGTCTTTGAGTGGAGACAGTCACATTGGATGGTCTTGTGAAGCTTTCTCCAAAAGGGTTAGAGCTGCTGGCTTCTGAGAGTCCAAAGGCAACCAGCCTAGGTGGCTAGGAACCTTCCATTTCTGCAATAAAATCCTGGGGATAGGATACACAACAGCCTCTCCTCACTTACCATATTGTAAAAACATACTATCTTTGGAAATAATGCGTCATTTACAGAGGAAGGTGATCCTCAGAGAAAACAGCAGCAGAAGCCTCTTACGATGCAGGGTTTGGTGCAGACAGACACTTCTAGAAAGACACCCCAACCCCCCAACCCAAGCTGCCCTGTCCCTGGGTGCTGAACAGAAATCCCAGCTGGAAAAGCAATCTTCTCCTCCCTCCCAAGGTTCATCAGGCAGAAGCACGAATGGCCTCAGCTCTGAGTACATCTGAGCTCCAGGCAGAGGAGGGATTTCCAGCCGCCTGGTGCAGTGTTCTGAAGCGCGGACTGAGCACAGGGGGCGGATATTCGTGACTTGACTGCGTCAGGCCAGGTGGTTACGTGTTCTGAACACCAACGTTGCCTGCTTGCAAGTTAACCACTCACATTTGACTAATGCATCTAACGCCCTTTAGAGGAACTGCACTTTGTACCTTCTGCTGCTCCAAACTGTGCTGAGTTTGCGTCTTGTGATTAGGCTCTGGGACAGGCACCGTCTCTGTGGGGCCTGGGTGCACACTGCCCTCCCCACACAGTCATTTCATTACCTTAAGGGTAGAAATTTACACCTCCAATGCCGATTAACAACTCTCCTCCCTTCGTAACAAACTCCAATCCAGCATCTTTTGTGACCACTACAAGAGCTTTGTGATACAGAAGGAAAGGAAGGCTCCAGACACAGACACAGCGATCAGAGATTAGTTATAATTCCTTCCAGCTCGCTTCTGATTTATGTCCTCCTTTGTTTCAACTAATACCCGATTAAATAAGAGCATTCGGGTTGAATAAATAAAATTTCCAAAATTTAAAATGTATTTTAAGGATTTAAATATATTAAAATTTTAAAAATGTGTTTTTCTATGCTGGGCCATAGTGGCTCATGCCTATAATCCCAGCACTTGGGAGGCAGAGGTAGGTGGATCTCTGTGAGGGTGAGGTCAGCCTGATCTACCAGAGCTAGCTCTAGGACAGGCTCCAAAGCTACAGAGAAACCTTATCTCGACAAACACCAACAAAAAAATGTGCCTTTCTTACTAGAGACATTAGGAGACTCTTGATAGTCTAATCATATATATTAAAGGATAAACACCCTTTTCTTTAAGTGAAACCTCTTTCCTAACATAATAGTTTTATTGTCTTAGCGAGTGCTCTGTTGCTGTGAAGGGACACCATGACCATAACAACTCTTACAAAGGAAAGAATTTAATTGGGGCTGGCGTACAGTTCAGAGGTTTAGTCCATTACCATCATGACGGGAAGTGTGGCTGCATGCAGACAGACCTAGTGCTGGAGAGGTAGCTGAGAGTTCTACATCAGATTGACAGGCAGCAGGAAGAGGGAAAGAGACACTGGGCCTGGCTTGAGTTTCCAAAACCTACAAGCTCATCCCCAGTGACGTGTTTCCTCCATTAAAGCCACACTGCCTAATACCACCCTCCCTGATGACCAAGCCTTCAAATCCATGAGCCTATTGGGACCATTTTTATTTAAACCACCACATTTATCATCTTCAAACTTGGGTTAATTTTTTTTTTTAATTAAAACAGCTTAGGAGAAAACTTTGTTGCACCACACATCTCAAGTATTTTGAGAAAAGGTTGGCTCTTCAAAGTCAGAAATTCCTGCTAAACAGGAAGTGTCCCCAGTGGGTTGGAGTAAAACATACTAAAGCTTCGTTGCAATTTTGTCAAGTTAGAATTCTTAGGCGCACATAAGTAGCACAGCTCAGTCCAAAAATTTCATCTGTAGCCAAAGTGCATGTGTTAAATTTGCCCCACTAATCTCGCCTGACAGCATTGCCTTTTCTGCGCTACTGCTCAATGTCACCATGATTTGCACAGTCACTCTGAAATAGGGATGATAGCCATCATCAAATACTTCTAATAATAGGAGTTGTATGACGATGAACATGAATTAATATTTAAGAAGTGCTTAAACCAACACCTGCCACCTAATAAATATTTATTAATAGTTATGTTTAAGATATTTTTACCTTTGACACATCAGAAATTACTATGTATTTTCTGTTATTTCAGACAGTAGGGAAGTCACAGAAAGACTTGAATCAACTTTTCTTGGGTGGTAAGATTCAGAAAAGGAAATGCTAACATTTTCCACAATTCTTTATGAAACACAGGTTTTCTGAATGGCTTGCATTGAGAAATGGGGTTTTGCCTTAGGAGTCAGGGTCAAAGCAGGAGTTCCTCGTGGAACACACCCACATTCTCTCACAGCTGCACTCCCAGGAAACCAAAAGACAGGAAAACCTACAGTCCTCTTCTGTACACTCAGGCGAAATCCACCTTCAGCCAATTTTTTTCCCTAATGACTCAGATCTCCAGGGCAACCCAAGAACTTGATCCAAAATTTATTATTTGTTTTTAAACAAAATTATGATGATCCAGATGTCATTTGTCACCTATCAAACGATCTTACACCTATCACTCCTTCCTGCTAAACATGTCCACTCTTGGACGACAAGAATGACCACCTTTACATTTTTTTATGTGAATGTGTGTGCCTGAGTGCGTGTTTTCACCATATGTGTGCAGTACCAGCCAAGGCCAGAAGAGGGCAGCAGCTCTCCCACAACTGGAGTTAAGGATGATTGGGAGCCGCCAAGTTGGTGAAGGAACTCTCATGAGCAGCTGGTGCTCTTAACCTCTGAGTGGTCTCTCCAGCCTCAGTGTAAGAAAACTTTTAATGAGAGTATGTATTAGAAACAGAGGTCCAGTATAACTTCTCTCATTCTCCAGGACTTTGTAATTTAGTTCTTGGGATGGCGATGTGGCTGCAAGAGGCAGCCGTAGTGTGCTGGAAAACAGCAGAGATTTGCTTTGTGTTAAAAAGAGCTAGTGTTCGGATAAAAAAAAAATCTGTCCTCTGAGAGGGCATGACGAACAAAGCAAGTAAGTTTACAGCGCTCAGCACTAATGATAAAATGTGTACTTTTTGAGTGACAGGTGATGTTTTGGGGTGAGTGTAATATAAAAAAACTGACAATCAGAGTGAGCACACACAAGGGACTGAGAGAAGGCAAATGATGCATCAAAATGAGTCCGCAGCCCAGAAACTCAGATTCATTAAAATAGCCCAAACATCTGAAAGCTGAGAGCTTCCCTGCCGTGTAGATTGTCAGTCTGTTGCTAAGGGCCACCTGCAAGAGGATGCTAGGACTTGGGGATTTCATCCCCAGGAAAACCCTGTCTGTTTGCTGCAAGTGTGTGGCTCTACTAATAGTATCAAGGTTTCTTTTTAATTTGTATCAATTTAAATTGTATCATTTAGACGAGCTCTTCCTTCTTTTTAAATTGCATCATTTTAAATGAGTGTGTGTGCCTGTATATCTGCATGTGGATGTGTGGACATGCACATACTAGCGCAGATGACCACTGAGGTCAGAAACACGGGATCCCCCAGAGCTGCAGTTTT
Organism: Alexandromys fortis; assembly: GCF_014885135.2. NCBI lineage: Eukaryota > Metazoa > Chordata > Mammalia > Rodentia > Cricetidae > Alexandromys > Alexandromys fortis. Next base: position 260,237 of record NW_026068061.1, on the reverse strand, counting down.
GAGCCAGTGTTTGGGTGCTGGGAACTGACCCCAGGTCTTCTGTGGGAACAGTATGTGTTCTTTACTGCTGAGCCATCTCTGCAGCTGCAGAGTCTACCCTTCTCTGTCAATTGTGCGTCACAACTCTCTCCTAAAAGACTCTGGACAGCATATTCTGCCAGTATCAGTTTTTAACCATCTCTCAAATAATTCCGTGTCTATTAATTCTTTCTTAATTATTGTAGCCATATTTTCAGTTGCCGAGAAACCAAGAGCCCCCGCTGTCACTGTTACCTGGAGCTTTTGAAGAAACAACTCAAGAACCCAGAAGTCCCAAATCCACCTTCCTGGAACTCATGTCACTCACTTTTATTACAGAATCAAAAGCCATGCAGCCACTACCTGGCACCGCTTTTCTGTCTGTTTCACAAACAGCAAGCACATTCTCTCTTCCCATTCCTAGTAGTGTGGTTACAAATTTATTTGACTTTTGTAAACTTGAAAGACACTTGGTTTTGTTCTGTTTCTTAGGAAATACCTTGTGTGTACAGAACTCTAGGACAGACTTTTTCTACTACTGATTGGACCTCTCACCCCTGATCTCCCACGAGAGAACTCTCCCACTCTGGTCTTTGTTCTTCTATGTAGGTACGATGTCTTTGGCCTGTCGTTCTAACATTTTTTTCCTTGTCAGTGGTTTTGGGAAATTTGGGATCTGTCATACTCAGTTTTCTTCTCATGTATTTTGCCTGTGACTCGGCAAGCTCTTCCATGTGTTGTGGCTTTAGACTTCCTATCAAATTTAGACGCCGTCCAGCTATTTCTTCTTTTATCTCCCTTATTCCTCCCTGCCTACCAGTGACTTTAATTACACGTACATCAGGCTGACTAAGCAGGCCCATGGTCCCTTCCTGATGCTGTCAGCTCTCTTTGTTGCCTGTAGTTTTCTTTTCAGATATTCCTGCTGGGCTTTTTCATTCACTGTCTTTGCCACTTGAATTTATATTTCTTTTCTGTAATCATATCTAGTGTGGTCTCCCTCTCTGACCACAATGTGTCCTTTTCTAGTGTTCAATTTAAGCCTTTTGGGAGAGATTTCCTCAACATTTTAATTTTGTTCTTTGACTATATAACCTGTAGTCGTAACAGGTGTTTTAACTTATTACAGCTGCTACTTCTAACACCTGTTAATTCTGGGTCAGCTTCAGTTGATTTTTCTTTTCGTTGCAAATCTTGCTTCTTTTCATGTATGATAATTTCTATTGAATTCGGGTTTTTGATACTGGCTACTTTTGTATTCCTAAGAATATTTATGGGTATTGTTCTGGAAGGCACTGCCATTACTTAAAAGCAGTTTTTTTTTTTCTTTCAATTTTTGCTCTTTTTTTTGTTTGTTTGTTTTTTGTTTTTCGAGACAGGGTTTCTTTGTGGCTTTGGAGCCTGTCCTGGCACTAGCTTTGTAGACCAGGCTGGTCTCAAACTCACAGAGATCCGCCTACCTCTGCCTCCCGAGTGCTGGGATTAAAGGCGTGCGCCACCATCGCCCGGCTTCAACTTTTGCTTTTTAAGAATTCTTATTCTGAACAGGCCATTGCCATTTGTGGTCGTCTGAATGAGAATGGATCCCATCGGGTCATGTTTTTGAATGCTTGATCCCTTGCTAGTGGAACTGTTTGGGAAGGATTAGATGGTCTTGTGAGTGATAACGTTTGGTGAGGTGGAGTAGAAGCAGGAAGTGCCAGGGAGGCTGTGGTTTTTTAGAAGGTGTTCTAGAAGAGTTGGTGGGCAGGCAGCAGGTGGAAAGGAGACTGAAGGTGGCCAGGGAGTGAGCTGTGAGGGTATCTGGGAAAGAACAGCTCAGAGAGCAGACATCTCAGGCAGGGGTATGCAAGGCACGTGTGTGAGCTGGGAGGAGTCGTGGCCTCGTCAGTGCAGCCTGGGTTTTCCTCACGTCATCTTCTTGCCCACACTGTTCTCATTGAACAGAGCAGCCACACAGGAATTAGTTTTTATAACATGGTCTTCGACCTCTTATTTCAACAGTTAGTAGCGTGATAGTTCTGAAAAAAAAAAAAAACAGTTACTTGTGCTCGCTTTCTTAGGACAAGAAAACTGCTTCTTTAGTAAGTTTAAAAAATTCAGGAAGTGATCTGATTGGGAGCTTCTGCCACTGGTGTGATGTCCCATGACACACGGGCCTTCTGCCTACTGCCACTCACACACAGAAGGCCATGCTGGATCTCTTGCCTCGAGGTCCCCTACTTTTAAATCACAACACGTATCTACCTCATTTATCTGTTTGCCATGTTTATTACCTTCTGTGTACTGCATACTAAACAATTTGCTCATTGTACGACTAACATCGGCCCTGACACGTGGATGCTTTCTTATCTTAGATTTGTATTCTCTCCACCCCCACCTCCACAACCTCTCCTGGTTTTCGGTTTGTCGAGACAGAGTTTCTCTGTGTAACAGCCCTAGCTGTCCTGGAACTAGCTCTTGTAGACCAGGCTGGCCTCGAACTCACAGAGGTTCTCCTGTCTCTGCCTTCCGAATGCTGGGATTAAAGGTGTGCGCCACCACCGCCTAGCACCTCTCAAATTCTTAAAATAGCCTAAGCAACAGAAATTTTTCTTTCATCACATTATCCTAAATCCCTGCTGCTGATGTGTCTTTTCTCCAGGCGGTTTGTCAGCTCCTCAGTAAAGAAGCTCTCACCTTCTCCTCTCTCCCATTTTCACAGCACCTAGCATAGTATAAAGAAATTAGATAATTGTCAATAGGTTTATTATTTAATTCCAAAGGTGTTTCTAGTAACCTTCACAGCAGCCTTCCCACAATCTCCCTTCTGAGTTCTATTTAATAACTCTTTCCTTTCATGAAACAGATACAGTAACCGAGGCACCCGCACGATGAAAGAAGCCACCAGCAACCTGAAGGACCACCCACGTCTCACAGCTGTCGATGAAAGATCCGTGGTTTACTTTCTCCTTGCAGGTGGTGGGACTTAGATTTGTGTGGAAACCCGTGCTGATTTGGAGTGATCAATGTGGCCCAAGGAGACAGTGTCTAGTGCTGCATTCAAGAGGAGAGCGTTCGTCAGGCTGCCTTCTCCAGAAGGGAGCAAAAGACAGACCCCATTGCTAATGATTGACAAGACACATCTCCCTCTTCCCAAGGGCTATGAGACATCTCTTTAAAATTCCATGGCACCTGTGAATTGCCTACATACCTTTCCTGGCAAAACACCAGCACTCTGCAGCTTGGATCCAGCCAAACTGAGCTCCTTTCTGCTCAACCATGTGAAGCCCTTGCCTAACTTCAGAGCGTCTGAATTTTCTGCTCTCACTGTCTCAAGTGTTCTTTGCTCAGCTCTGCAAATGCTCCCTTCCATCATCCAGCTCGAAACTCGAACCCCTGCCTCCACATGCGGCCCTTCTTAAACCACTGTTATTGGAAGATGCCCCATCCTGCAACAACTTGTTAAATTGCTGCCCTTCGACCGCTTTATTATTTAAATAATATTTATGTCAATCTAGCTTAGCAGGAATCTGGGACTCGGTGAAAACGCGGTTAGAGAGTGAACAAATATTTCATTGTAAAAGCAGCCACATATGTTGTTCCCAGTGCTCAGTGTTCACCGCCCTTACCCACGCTACAGCCACACTACACCCTGGCTACACCCGCACTCACCCACGCTATGAAGAATGCACATAAATCACTTGTGTATTCTTGCCTTTCCATCATTTCTAGATAAATTATCTTCTATTGATTACTAATTAAGAAAATACCCTACAGGCTTGTCTTCATGTTGCCTAATGTTATGGAGGCAATGTCTCAACCGAGGCTCCTCCCTCTAAATGACACCAGCTTATGCCAAGTTGACATAAAACTAGCCAGCACCTCAGCCTCAAGCCCCTACTGTGTCCGTTTGTGAGAGCTTGTTTCCTTTTATGGGTCTCAGTTTCCTCACTTGAGGAGCCACCATCTGCCACAGTTGTGGGAGTCATACGGGAGCCACATGGGAGACAGAATGTTGGCATCCATTCGGAGCCAAACAGGATCAGGTTATCTTTGTGCGGCGGTGCAGAGGTAGACCGCTTTCCTTTCGGCCAGCTCTGCCAGTGGCTTCAGTGTGTCCCTTTGTGATGGCTTCAGCTCTGGTTAATAATGGCCATTTCATTTCAGCTCAGGGTATAGAAACTGCTTAAGGATCCTGCCCTCATCGGCTGCTTCTAGCATATCACCTCTGTAGGCAATGTGAGGTCAACCCTATGTGATATGCTAGAAAGCAGCTGGCCTTGCAGCCCCAGTATTATGTTTAATGAGCGTCAGCATCTCCAATCTAGACCCAGGAAGCAGCCGATGAGGGCAGGATCCTTAAGCAGTGACCTGGCATTTCTGTTCATCCTTACACTGCATACTAAGTATTTCCACCAGTCAGAACCAAGCTAGGAGGGTGATTCGTTTTGCCAAAGGCCCATGGGAAACTGTTGTTCTTGCTGACAGAAGAAAAAGGCAAAAAAATCAAGGCCATTTATTTCCCATTTTCTGCTAAGATGTAGGTGTTTCTTATGCAAAAAGCAAAAACGATATTATAAGAGCATGTTGCATTTGCACATGATTCTATGGTTTGAAAACAGCTTAAATTACATAAGAAATCATGAATATATGCTCATTAAAAATTCAAACAAAATGATATAGAGAGGCAACAACTCCCTCTGGGAAAGGAAAGGTATATGCAATTTCTGTCCCCACGACTGTGTCTCAGATAACTTAATTATAAGCTGGGGAATTTTTGGTTCAGTTTCATTAGTCTAACTCTGTGGCTACATGGCCTCATGTTTTTGGGGTGACCTATGGAGAGGCAGAGCATCATGGATGACATGAATTTCCCCACCTTCTCTGTACCTGGAACTGCATCACCCTTGGTAAGTCATTTCTCCAATGGCCAACATTTCATAGCTTTCTTTTTGAGACAGGCTATCATTAAGTTCAGCCCACCAGCCTAGAACTCATGGTTGGTCTTCCTCCATCTCCTAAGTGCTGGGATTGCAGACACATGCAGGCCACCATGCCAGGTTCCTCCCAGCCTCCTATGTGAACATTCTGAAGGGAAACTAAAGTGAATTCAGATGAACCAAGGTTAAGTGAGGAAGCCCTCACTGGTGCTTTACCTAGAGGTATGCGGTTTGAGACAGCTCGGGACACTGATTGCTGTTTCCAGGTAGAGGCAAGCCCTGAGCTATAACACACACTGAACCTTTCCTTTCTGTGAACCAGTGCTCCATACCCAGGCATTGACGACCCCCTGAGATGGTGCTGAAGAAGGGAGCAGATTTCTGAGGATATTAAAGACTTGGTCTTGCATCTTCAGATGACAGGGGTTTCATCAGTTGGTTTTCTGAGAAGGTTAGACTGCAAAGACTGTAGCTGGGAAGGGAAGGACGTTCTTTTCCCGGCTGTAGCAAAAACTCTGTGTCTTCACTCTCTTTAATGTAAACACTGAGGGAAGAAAATAAGGCAGATGCAAAGCCAGGTCTTTGATCTCACTTCTTGACTTGAAAACTCTGTGGGTTCACACTGCTTGTCATGAGTTCACACTGCTTGTCATGGGTTCACACTGCTTGTCATGAGGTCACACTGCTTGTCATGGGTTCACACTGCTTGCCATGAGTTCACACTGCTTGTCATGGGTTCACACTGCTTGCTATGCTCTCCCAGGAGAACATCACCACCTGTTCTTTGGGGCCAGATGCCTAGGTGGTAGGCTGATTTATGTCTTCCATGTGTTTTAGATCTTAATTCAAAGCATTTGCTGACATGACCACAAAATGCATATGCAAGCCCTTGGTTCTGACTATTTGAAGCCTGTTCACATTTTACTTCTATGCCATCTTTAAAACCACAAGCTATCCCACTGCCTTGCATTCTGAACACATGAAGAACTCTCTCAACGTTACTCTCAATTCAGCTGCTCCTTTCAAACACAGGAAAAAAAAAACTAATTCCTTTCTTCTCTGCCTCTCACCTCATTTCCATACCTGTTTTCCCACCTAGAAATTCTCCACTTTCCATCCAATAATAGCTCTTCTCGCCTCTCATTTTCCTCTTTCTTCACTTTTAAATTCCATTCACTCGTTTGAAATTATTGAAAGCATTTTTACTTATAGATCTGGGGCGTGGTTTCTTCCACTGATAGGACATAAAAATGTCCCCTTCATTTAGCACCGAGCACAGTGCCTACCACATATTGCCATGTTCCATAAATACCTTTAAATAAGTGAACGAATAAGTGTCCCTCCACAGAAATAACTTGAATAAAAAAAACCCTCTGAGTTGTGAATTGTGTGCACCTGTTTACTGGGACAATCATGGTACTATGTCAGGGTTACATAGAACATGCTGCTGCTTCTTCCTGGAATATCCTTGGCTTCCACCTAGGGTTCTCATTAATTTTTCACTCCCGACTACAGTCTATCAGTCTTCTAGGATATGGTTTATGGCACTCCTGAGCTTCTAATGCCGAATATGTGCTTCTATGTGCTTCCAGAACCATATTTATATATCTCATCTCTCTATTGATCCCTTATCTTTTGGGACTTGTGTTTTCTCCTGTCTTCCCCCCCCCCCCCCACTCTGGTGCCTCAGAAACATGTTGGTGAATCTAGTTTGGAATACAAGTGAGTGAGAAAGGAGGTTGGAGAAATTTCAGAAGAGTGAGAAGAACTAGGATTTATTTACCCTCTTGGTGGGATTGGCTGAGAAAGTGTTGGAAGACGGCAGAATTTCCAAAGGAAACTGGGAGCTGTCCGATTCAGCACCAGAGCAGTGAGGCCTCGGGGGAGCAGAGCTTTTTCTTCAGGTTCTTAGAGTTTCTCCCCTAGAGTGCTTTCGGTTCCTGCATGACATCACGATGCTGAATTTCCTTCTCATCTCAGTCCATTGAGCTTCTTCTTTTTTTTTATTGAAAAAAAAAATTTCCACCTCCTCCCCGCCTCCTCCCCGCCTCCCATTTCCCTCCCTGTCTCCCTTTTCCCTCCCCCTCCTCCCACTCTTTTCCCTCTCCCCCCACTCCTCTCCCCCTCCCTCTCCAGTCTGAAGAGCAGTCAGGGTTCCCTGCCCTGTGGAAAGTCCAAAGTCCTCCCCCCTCCATCNAACTAGACGTTAAAATGCTAATTAACCCAATTAAAAAATGGGGCACTGACCTGAACAGAGAATTCTCAACAGATGAAATTCAAATGGCTAAAAGACACTTAAGGATATGCTCAACCTCCTTAGCGATCAGGGAAATGCAAATCAAAACAACTTTGAGATATCATCTTACACCTGTCAGAATGGCTAAAATCAAAAACACCAATGATATCCTTTGCTGGAGAGGTTGTGGAGAAAGGGGTACCCTCATCCATTGCTGGTGGGAATGCAAACTTGTGCAACCACTTTGGAAAGCAGTGTGGCGGTTTCTCAGGAAATTCGGGATCAACCTACCCCTGGACCCAGCAATGCCACTCTTGGGAATATACCCAAGAGAGGCCCGATCATATGACAGGGGCATTTGTTCAACTATGTTCATAGCAGCATTATTTGTAATAGCCAGAACCTGGAAACAACCTAGATGTCCTTCAATGGAAGAATGGATGAAGAAAGTGTGGAATATATACACATTAGAATACTACTCAGCGGTAAAAAACAATGACTTCTCGAATTTTGCATGCAAATGGATGGAAATAGAACACACTATCCTGAGTGAGGTAACCCAGACCCAAAAAGATGAACATGGAATGTACTCACTCATAATTGGTTTCTAGAGATAAATAAAGGTCAGTGAGTCTATAATTTGATATCCTAAAGAAGCTAAATAAGAAGGTTATCCCAAAGAAAAACATACAGCTATCCTCCTGGTTATGGGAAGTAGACAAGATTGCCATTGAGCTTCTTATGCAGAACGCTTACATCATGCATTGTTCACAGGACTCAGACGTCAGGAAGTCCGAGGGCAGCATGGTCCTAGATTCACATCTGCTGAAGCTGCCTTCCTAGTTCATAGCTGGTCACCCTCTCAGCATGTTCTCAATAGCAAGAAGAATGAGAGACTCTTTGGATTCTCTTATAAAGATATTAACCCCATTCCTGGTTGTTTAATCCCTGTGGCCCAATCTCCTCTTCAAAGTGCCTGTTCAAACTCTCATTTTACCTAGCCCTAATCCTAACATTCTTATTGATGGTTTGGTAAGGATACAGACATTTAATGAACAGCTTCTCTCCTTGTTTGTGAGAATCACTATATATTAAGCTCTTTCAGACAAAAAGGAACAAAGTCTCAGGCTTATCCTCATGGGTGACACAAGGCTAAATGCTCAGAGAAACCAAGGCTGGCATCTCCTTAGCTAGGGCTCCTGACAGCATTTTTAAAGGAAAGGTAGAATATTTCCTTTAGGCAATCTATATCATAGAGTATGTTTTTCTGTTGTGCTACTATTAATTACAATTATTCTTGTCATGGAATGGTTTCAGAGTGCTTTGGTTGACATACATGCTGATGGGTCCACCTCATGATGCCCTATGATTTCTTCCTCTCACCCTTGTTTTGTTTTTTTTTTTCACCAACCAAAGTGTTAAACCGATAATGGCCCAGTCCAGTCAGATTTAAATGTCCCTATCGCCTTCTCAAAGCTCCTTCCTCCTCCATTAAAGAGGCTAGATTTACACAGCAGGAAGTTCAGCCCTTCAATATTCACAGAAAATCTTTAACTTGCCAGATAACAAAATTTGTATCTCACCTCTACATTAATTAACTACTTATTTTTAATGCATCAGCTCAGGCGCCCTCTCCTCTACGACAAGCATGTCAGAGCGAACTATCACTATCCAGGAAACTTGCTTTTATATAGAGACACACTGAAAACATATTTAAATATTTTAAAGCCATCCTAACCCTCCTGACTCAATTCTGACTTAATATTAGAATATTCATTCTTTTCTTAAACCATACTTTTGGTTCCTAGGAACTATAAAAATAATTTATGCTAAAGAACAGCAAGCCAATTAAGAGGTCACAGAAAGAACCAATCTCCCTCAGCCCAAGTGGTCCCTGTTGTGGATCTCTGAACTGCACTCTGCCTACAGAGCCATCAGTGTGACCTTCACTAACGCTGTCTCTCTACAACATTCAGACCCCAGCTACGTCACCAGAAAACATAGTACTTCAGAACGTTTCAGGCTTCGATGTTTGCCAGGTGGGAAATTTGCATGCGTGGACATGGATTTGACCTTTAACTCAAAAGCAAACTTGTGAGCGTATGATGAAGGTCTGAGTGTGTGTGTGTGTGTGTGTGTGTGTGTAGAGGAGGGGTTCGAACACTATGCAAACTTTCAAAGACTCAATTCAAAGAGTTCATTTGTATGAGCTATGATTACATATGCTAAATATGAAGCATTTCTTGACTGTTAACTAGAATTCTACTTGGAGAGAGAGACAGGGTATAGAAAGAACAAATGGATACATTTTAAAGTCTGAAAGATTCAGATTCAATTTGAGCTCAGTCATTTACTCATTATGCAAATGAGTCTGACCTTATGCAAATATTTAACCTCCCTGATTCTAAGTTTTCCCTCTGGGAAAATAGATAATACTCATTAGACCCAAGTATTTTGAGATCAAATAGAATTTGATTTGAGGAGTGTCTGGCACTTGGCAGCCACCAAATAAGTAGAAATTATGATAATTTTAGAGATCGTTTTTCTAAACAGTACAGTGGTGTGTGACATTCTGGCCAAGCGCTTAAAAGCATATAGCAGTGGCTTCTATGTTCTTCCTGTGCCGGAAACTGCAAGGTTTTTTTTATGAACTAATTTGACCCTCATCACTACTCTCCAAAGGCAGGTACCATTTCCATCTCTGTTTGCCGCCAGAATGAAGATGAGAGGATTTATAGTTTTCCCACTCACACAGATAGTGAATAATGGAGTTGGATATTCATGTCTGGCTATTCTGATTTCAGAAACCCATCCCTCTGTTAATTAATGGAATAAATTAGTAAAATTAGTTAAGTAATCAAGTGAAATTAATTGAGAGTTGGTCATTTGTACATTCGAAAAATGTGCAAGGGGACATTCGAAAAATAAACAAGGGGAAGGAAAGGAGAATGAGAGACAGGAATTATCTCCTAACATATAAACTTTTCTATTTAAGACTATGTTAAGTCAGGTATGGTGTTACATGTCTCTAATCTCAGCACGCAGGAAATGAAGGCAAGGAACCTGATCCCAGTTCAAGACCTTCTTGGGCTACACAGTGGTTTCTTACTAGCCTGGGCTACATGGCAAGACTCTATCTTTAGAAAGAAGCAGAAAGAAAGAGATAGAGGGAGAGAAAGGAAAAGGAAGTTTTATAACATGGGCTCTTCATGTTCCAAATAAATAAAAAGTTTGTCTTAGGCTCCGAAGATGACGAGTAGTTGCTTTGTTGAGGAGTAGTTTATCATATGGACATACTTTGTTCTATTCAACTCTTCACATATTAATAGATGTGTGACTTCTTTATAATTTCTTGCTTTTATGGTCATTCTGGAACATTAATGGATATTAATATTCCCATGTAATATACCCATCTTTGTATGGGATTTTATTTCATTTATCTTGGGTAAATCTCCAAGGAATAAATCCTAAGTTAAGAGCATATTCACTGTGTAGCTCAGGCTGGCCTCAAAATCAGACCAGATCTCCTCTCTCAGCCCTCTGAATTCTGGGATTCCAGGCATGTGCTACAGCCGGCTCCATTAATTGTCAGATTTCAAAAGCAAACTGACTTTTTTTTAAATGGAAGCCTATATCAAAGTTATTAAAAATGCACGACCAAAACCTTAAATGCTGGTATTAATTTCTAACGCTGTCCTTTCTGTCAGTTTTCATTTTCTGCAGTAATCGTTAATCCAATCTCAGGACATTAATGTTGGATGAATTCTAAGATATTGGGCAATTCATCTCCGTTGTTTTATAAATAGAACGGTGGAAGTGCTGGGACGAGATGAACAGCTCTGAACAGAATGCAATATAAAGGCAGACCTGCGAATATTAGCTATTTTGTCTTCTGGACTAATGACCTTTCTGACAGATCAAAGATGGCTCATGAGCTATTATGCGACCCTGGCTACTGAAACTCACACATCCTGGTCCGCAAGGGGTATTCTGTTCATGACCTTTGATCTCGTTTGCTCCGTTCCTATTCTTCTCTCCGGCTCCTTGTGCCTCGGCACTTTGACTCACTCTGTCACAAGCATGGGCTGGATGTCTTCTAAGGATAAGGTGTTGGCATAGCTGCTCAGGATACAAAGTTAAAAGAACATTCTTATGCCATTCTCCCAAAAACCAGGGGTTGAAAATACAGCTCAGTGTTTTTGAGCACTGGCTGCTCTTGCTGAGGACCTGGGTTCAGTTCCCAGAACCTACGTGGCAGCTTACAACCAACTGTAACTCCAGTTCCAGGTGCTCTGATGCCTCCTTCTGGCTTCTAGGGGCACTGTGCACACCTGTTGCACATATATACAGGCAGGAAAGCCTCGTACCTATAAACTAATCTTTCAAAAGTTAGAAAAAAAATACCACAGTGCCTAGCTTCTTTGGTGAGCATCAAAATATTTCTCTCGATGAGACCAGCTTTCGAGTTTGAGGTCATTTGTGTACCAGGTCATCACTCGGAGGTTAACCCTCTGAGAAAACATTTCCTAGAATCGTGGAGATTACAGACGCTGTCCAGTGCTCCATGTGGATGAACTACTGAAACATCAAAGCCCTCTCTCACTCGGCTTTCTCCAAGCTCCCAGCTTTTACTATGGCAAATACTTCTAAACACTCAAATGAAAGGAAGGACCAAGACTTTTGGAAACCAGTCACATTGTTTCCCTGTTAGCTTCCTCAGCCGGGGTCAGTACCATGTGTGGAGTACTTGCATATACATCAAACATTTGAGGGACAAATTGGTGACCCCCTTTGCACTGGAATAGAGGCGCTTTGGTATGAATCAACCAAAAGGTCTACTACTGTTTATTATGAAAGTCTAGCTCCTTAGAACCATATTTCATGAAGTTTCAACCCCATTTCTTTTATGATCCAACCATCAACTAGGCATGGGCAGGAGAGCTTGAGATATACCATGCAGCAACAATTCCTTCTCCTCCATCTATCAGGGCTCTTTCTCACAACCTCAAGGACCACTGATTGGGTTGTGAATGACCTTCACTAATGGAGCCTCACAGAGTCGTTGAGACTCTTTTTTTTTTTTCCTATAAAGTGAGTGCCTTAGTAAGGGGTCTCAGAGGAAGAGAATGGTAGAGTGAATATATGTTACAAGGGGAGGTTTATTAGATTAGCTTATTAGGCACTCTTGGGGAGTACAACAATGCTTCGAACCTACTGGTGACTCAGTCAATAGGCCTGGGAACTTTAGGGGTCTGTCTGGAGATGAAGACCAGGAGGATCCCTCGAGAGGCAGTAGCCTTCATTCCACACTGAAAGGTTGAAGAAGCTGGGCTCCAGGGTTAGCAAAAGCTGGCAGCTGTGGCAGACACAGAGCATATGCCCTCTGCACCCAAGAAAGAAGGCAGGCAGACAAAAAAGCAAGATTTTCCCTGGGGCTTCCTTGCATCTGGGCCACATCAGGAAGGTGCTGCCTTCTGCAGGAGGGTCTTCCCTTCTCCATTAGTCCTTCCAGGAATACCTGCAAAAACCCACCCAAGTCTCTAAGTTGATGCCAGATCCAACCAAGCTGACAACCAATGAGGCTGCAGAGCCTGCCAATGGGGCTCTTCTCACAATGTCGTGACTTGGTCATAAACGCCAAAGACGCTGAATTGTGGGCCAGAAGCAGGGGCTGCTCTGGGGGATTGGAGGATGTGTTACCTAAACTCTAATATGAATAAATGATCAGTTAAAGCTCAATTAAGTAAACTGTCTTTTCAGGGACCAAAAGAAAAAAAATGATTGTCTAAGAGAAGGGGGACTAAAAGTGTCCAATATGATCTCTGCGCTTGTGTTAGAGGGCTGGGGGTGAAGGCTGATTGTCATCTGTAAGAAGGCAGATTTTCCTCTGAGAAGCGCTATTGATAGCATCCACTGAAGGGCAGGAAACACAATGAACCAGTTCTTGTTGGAAACACAGAGGTGGACTCTGGCTGCAGGAGCAGGGAAAGTTGTTTGTCAAATGGATAACATGTAACTTACAGAGTCTCTGAAGGAACTACGCCGAAGGCTCATTAGCCATTAAAGAAGGTCAATACAACACTGCTCGGCTATTGCGCCGCGACTGCCAGCGCTGAGCGAAGCAGCATCCACTCAGCCACTATAGTTCCAGACGCAGTTCAGCTTCCCAGAGTCCTTCCTCCCTTGCTTTAATTGATTCAAAGTCAACATCCAGGCAGATAGGTCAGTCTGACTGGTGGGAATCAGGTCACATGATCATACTGATCACAGCAAGCTGCAAGACTATCTAGTATGTTAGTCAATCTTAGGTTACTGTAACACCTGAAGAAACCAATCTTCCAAAGAAACAGAACATGTAACTTGCAGTTTTGGAGGTTTATGGATGTGGTGCATAAACGGTCTCAGTTCCCGCACAGCACCTGTCACTGTAAGGCTCATTGTGGAGGATAGTGAACGTGGGAGCTAGAGATGTGACCAGCAAAAGATGGCTTTTCTAGCCTGGGCGGGGCCAGGCTTGCTCCTTTCTGCCAATCTTCTCGTAAGGAAGCTACCTGTTGGGCTCCTTGTGGAGAGTAAGCTCCAGTTCTCTCTAAAACTCAAGGATGGCAGCCCCGCAACATAAGAAAGGGGTGGGAGTCTCACTACCATGGGACCAGTGTTCAGGGGGGAAAAATTCACATCAAATCTGAAAAGTCAGATTTCTGACGAGGAGGAGAGAAGGTAGTGGTAGGCTCTAAGAGAAGATGGTAACCTGGGAAAGTCTGTCTGCTCTAGAAAAGGACTCGGAGTGTAGGGAGCAGTATTGCTTGTCTTACCTGTAAGTTGCCAGGCTTCATTCTGAACCAGGGAGCCAAAGTTTCCAAGAGGAAATAAATTCTATTTTCTAAGCTCCTCCAGGAGATTCTGGGGTCTCGCCAGCTCTGAGAAGCACAGACTTCCACGCAGAGGCAGCTGGAAGACAGGTGGGCTCCAGGCTCACAGCTGCAGGTGCCAGGAGGCTGCGCCGGCCCACAGCCACTTGAAGTGTGTGCGGCACCTTTCTGCTGAGCAACAGCGGGAATCATCGCGTAACTCCTTGGCATTTCTAAAGGCCTAACGTGATGCACGCGGGAAGCTTTTTAAAGCCCCAAAAGATGTTACTGCGTGATTAATAAAAGACAAGCTCTCTTCTCTGGACCGTACAGGAAGGAAGGTGGGGTTTACGTAGCCAAGTCCAGAGCTGGAGAGCTGTGTTGTGGACCAGGGAACCAGAGCCAGAGCCCACCCCCAGACCCTCACTCACAAGTCCTTCTACTTCCGGGAGTTAGGTGGGTGGAGACTGAGCAAGGAGGATGTGCAAATGAGAAAGCTGGACAAAACGCTTCAGGAGCCAATCTGGTCCCTGAAAGAGGAGCCGCCGCCAAACCAACACCTTGGTGAATCACAGACTTTCTTCAGCTGTGTGAGCCTTCCTCAGCGGAGGAAGAGAAAGGGGCTTCCAGGTTTAGAACGCTGCCTTGGTCCATTTAGCCGCTACAACAAAACACGACAGACAGATGCAGAAGTGTGGTGTGTACAGTTCTAGGGGCAGGAAGGAATGTCCAAAGTCAAGGCGTGAGCAGATCTGAGATGGGAGGAGGGCCCTTTTCCTGGTTCAGAGATGGCATCATCTTCCTGCGTCCTCCCACCGGGGGAGAGGAGACCTGCCTTGAGAGTCTCTTTTACAAAGACCTCTGTCTCTCGCCACCTTCAAATTGCCCCACTGCCTAATACCAGCACCCTGGGGGTTAAGATTACAAGATACGAACCAAGGTCACGTGCAAAGCCAGAGCAAAAACCTGGGGAAAGGAGGTTTGGAAACAAAATGAATTTCCACAATACTAAATTTGCTTCCCAATTTGGGGCTAGATGGGAGATGAAGGAGAGTTATTAAACAAGGGAAGTCATTGAGCAGGGAATGGGTATCACAGAGCTAGGCATTTAATAAAAAAAAAAAAAAAAAAAAACCCAGCCAGTCACAGCAAGTATCAATATTGGCTCTCCACACTAAACAACTCAGGAGACGGGAGAGGGAGCGAGCTCGGTGAGGCGAGCATCCCCACGCCGCTGACCCTGGTCCCCCATCTGTCTCTGTTTACCCCTTATGCAGGTGATGGCTGTCGCTGTCCCTTGCTGTCCCTTGCCTGGCCTGTTACCGAGGTCGGCAGGTGACTTTGAAAGTAGACGCCAAAGGGCTCCATGCTGGTCAGTGTTTCCCAAAGTGACTCCCTGGGAAACCAGCCCCCTGCTCTCATGGAGGCGAGCTTATGGCCCGTCCTGAAATGAGGGAAAGTGGTGTTGGCTTTAGCCACGGACAGCAGAGGCCTTCCCTCATAGTGCGCTATGGGATGTAAGATCAATATGAGGGAGAAAAGGCCACTAAGAGAATCTATGGCAGTGTGCGTCAATAGGCAGCTGAAGCCCAGATGATGGCTGGCGGCCGAAGCCCGGATGATTGCTGACCCTTTCAAACACCTCTCACTTGACAGATGTAATTTTCTAAACTGGAATAGGGAGGATGGCCCTTCAAAGGATGAGAGATTGTCTTTGATTCTTGAACTGACAAGGTTGTGTTTGGCGCACGGCCTAAGACTACTTTATCGACCGCCTACCACGCTTTGTGTCGTTACTACTAGAATGATTGATCAACCTCTCTGCCTACCCACTTCCTTCGCAACTGATATCCAGTGGAGCAAAGAGAGCCATCAGTAATCAATTTCAACAGAAAGGAGGTAGCGACAGAGCGAGGTAGGCGCGGGACAATGTGAGGAGCAGGGGGCCCGAAATGCACAGCGGTGTCTCCACTGACGTCTGAGCTGTGGTGGTGAGGAGGTTGACAGGTTACTGTAGTCTTCTCATCGATGTGACTGAGAGGCAGAGGCAGCAGAATCTGTAGGTACGGAGTGATGATGCAGGTCCTGAATAGTGAGCTGGGGTGAGGGCTGAACAGAACCCCCTTGTCTGAGATCAGAGATTGTCCCAGACAGAGCCTACATGCAGTGATTTGTGGAAGTAAGAGAGTGCAGGGGCTCTCCCCCAGTGTGGGCACTCAGGGGTCCTTTCCGGTGTCAGTGCCCCTGTGGGGATGACCATGCCCCTTGTCATCCCTCTCCTGCCACTCCACATTTCCCTCGGGTCACACGACAATTCCTGTATGATCAAGCAGGACAGGGCAGAAAGCCAACCTGGGCTCAGGAGTAGGTTTGTCAAGACAGAACACAAGCGTGTTTGCAAGGCTCCAAGCCATAGGCTGCCTTAAGTGTGGCAGGAAGGGAGAACCACCAGAGAAAGTCACACAGCTCTGATCCAAGTCTGAGGACCAGCACCGCGAACGATGCTTCTGCAGGAGGCTCTGTGGAGCAGCATACCCCCGGAGAGCCAGGAAGAACTGGGAAGAACAATTTAATCTATCATTGTTTGGCCACAGTACAGTTGTCTGAAACACTGTAATAGAGTTCAGAAACCACATGCTTATAAATTTGGAGAAGGTATAAAAGAGCGCAGGTAAGCATGCTCTACCCCAGCTTGTAGCAAGACGAAGGATGAGGAGCTACTGGGAGCACAATATGCCTGTGATAAGATAATAAGATCCCTGGAGGAAATGGACCAGAGGATGGGGAGCAGGGCTGCCAGGAGATATAACTAGAAGGGTGAGGTGATAAGTCATGCCGGATCTGACATCTTTAAAGATGTGCTGAGCAAGGTTCACGGTCAGATAGAGCTATGAAATGGCTCTTCTGGAATCAGGTGGGGTGGTTTTCAGAGGAAAGGAAGGGCAGGAAACACGGATTTGCAAGACGTGGCAATCGTCAGGCAAGAAATGAAGCAGCAGATATCAATCACCCTGATGAGCTTGAGCTTCCTGGGACACGGAGTTTGGGTCTGTACCTCAGCTCTGCCGCTAAGGTGACTGGACATAGAGGAGCGACTTAGCCAGGGAAACATGGGCTGTTACTGCTTGTGTATAGTGGTAGCATCCTGTTGACCTTCTGACCTTCTGTGAGTGCTGGGTCAGCAAACACGTAGAAAAGTCCACCATTGTTAGTACACAAACATCAACTGCCAATTTTTTCCCCTAGAAGATGCCAATTAGTTTAGACCTAGAAGGGTTTGAGAAGAGAATTTCAAACACTTTGGGAGTCATTAAAATATGTAAAGGCTAAAGAATTGGCCAGAGGGTAAGTACAGTCAGTTTAGGATTAAACCAGGCTCTGATCTTAGGACCAGTACTCATTCATCCACCATCCAACTGCATTTCGCCCATCCATTCCTTTTTCATATCCTTTTCTTCCACCCTCCCCCCCAGTCACCCACCTACCCACCCACCCATCCACCCACCCTCGATCCAGTGTTTCCCCCCTATAAACAGTGTAATGGACACTGTTTCACGCAGTGGGATCTAGTCGTGATAACTATCCAAACACAGGTGCTAAATCACCCCTCTGTGGGATTGTGACCCTGTAAAGATAAAGTCTGATATTCTAAGGCAATGATTAGTGTGTCTTAGCCTTTCGAGAGCTGAACTATTTCTGCTCATGACTGGGTCACTTAATAAAGGAAAGCTAAGCTAAACGCTATTGCCCCCTCTTTTAGGATGGAGGTTTGTAACTTTACATGGAGATGTATGGCTGAGAATTCAAAGTCTTTGGGTTCTTCAAGTCTGAAAGGAAGGGTGGGGATAACTGGAGAAAAAAAAAAAAAGCCTTGCTGTTGCATTTTGTATTTGCAGAGTTCAGGTACTTTAAATGCCTCCCCCGTGCTCAGGGTAATTCACAGTGGCTTTGTTTTCCCTACGTGCAGGTCTATTTTTGTTTCTGAACAGTCAGGCCATCCTGACTGTAAGTGGGCTGACATAGCAGCCGCAAAGCTTCCTCACACCGGAGAGATTCTTCAAAGCCTGCGTGGCTCCGACGTTTTCCTTAGGGAGCCAGGTAATGTTCTCTGCTGGCAGAAGTGTGGGCCGTTGTAGATGTGCTGGAAGAATCCATCTGATGTTAATCATATCAAATGTAATCGTGCTCACTAAACCTTCAATCACCATGTTGCTCGCCTGTGGCAGCGTATTACAGGTGGGCATTTGCAATCAGGAGGCCGACTGGAGGTGTGTGAGGCAGAGCCAGTCTACCAACTGACCCGGCTTTTCTTTGCCCTTGAGCGGGAGGCTTAGGAGACTGGGAACAAACAGGAATTGGCTTTGCTCTGCGCTCACCATCTCCTTTCCTGCATGGTCCTCTCAGCCTCATATCCACAATCCGAATCCCATTTATCCTGAAAGCACAGCTCAAGCTCCACCATCCTCACGGTTTCTATGCTTCCATCTCTTCCTACCATAGCCTTCCTATTCCCACACACACACACACACACACACACACACACACACACACACACACGCTTTCCGCTCCTGTCAAATGATGTACAAATGAAACAAAAGCTCACACATTCTGGTGTCTTCGTGAGAAAGCAAATAAAGACTGCACGATCCACCCGCTGGATCAAGGTCTACCTCCATGCTTCTGCGGCTGCAGCTTCTGTGGCTGCCCCAAACAGTATCTGAGTCCTCGGCGCACATAATTTCCAGCGATGTGCAAAACAGCACGGGTTCTTTTACTTTGCTCATCCGATAAGAAAACCAATAGTTGGAATGGAGTCGCCAACTCTGTGGCTTGGTCTCGTCCCCCCTGGGGTATTTTACTTCACACGTGCAATGGTTTTTCCTTTGCTACAAAGTGAAAATTCATTTCACTGTGAAATAAAGGACTAGCAAAGCCAGCCCGCAATCAACAGGAAATTGAGAAGGAATGTTCAGATTTTAAGAAAAAAAAATGAGAAAAAATGATAAAATAACTCTGGAAGGAAATAGGCACAAGGTACAAACTAGTTCTGCAGTGCTTTCCATTCTTGAAAAAAAAATATGTTCATAATTAGAGCCCCAATCCAAAATTAAAACAAGAGAGAGAGAAGAGAGACTATCCCAGGCAGTACCCTATAAATATGACACACGCCTGCAATACCAGCACTTGAGAGGCTGAGGCAGAGGCAGGAAGAGCATTCAAAATTCAAAGTCAGATGGGGTTAGCCTCAGGGTATGTATGTATGTATATATATATATAATGTTATAGATTATATATCATACACCACGCATACAGCTATGAAAATATCATTACTCATCATAATGCCATAGGAAAATATGGAGTAAAAGGAATGAAAGAGAAAATTCTAGTGTAAATTTATCAGAGCAAGGTAGGATGAAGGGTGAAAGGAGGAAGAACAGGCAGCCACACCCCCAACAGTTCTGTTTCTCCTTTCTCTTCCAGTTAGAAGAGGCAGCCTGCTAGGCAGTCATGGAGAACCAAGGCTGTGTTAGTATGTGACGAAGCAGAAACCCAGGCTCTGCGCACGGCAGATCAAGATGGCCACTATCTTAGCCATTCTTATCTGAAAGATGGGAACGTGGCAGTACTTGCTCTCAGTGTCTTTACAGGTATAACGTGAGATCTGGTTGCAGCATGGTCTAGTCAGTGGGTCGTATTTCATCACAGCGGACTGACGCTCCTGAACACTCCCATTCCGATGGAGATAGGCCGCTCCTGTTTCCTATCAGGAGCAGCTGATAGCGGCTTGCATAGTGACTGTGGAGAGATGCCCCCCTTTTTGTGGGGATGGAATAAAGATTGAGTGGGGACACTGGAGTTTGGAGGTTGCACCTATTTGGGGTACAGGCAGTATTTCCTGGGAATGAACACACCAAGCAATAGCTGGCTGGTACCTCAGTGTTCCAGGAAAATGAATAAATACAAAGGGTGATATTTTGCTTCAGTTTCCTGGCAGAAGGAACTTCCTAGGCATCTCCCAGCATGGAAAATGAAGCTGCTCAAAGCCCAGTTGGTCACTCGCTATCTCCTAATTGCCTAGGACTCTGCATTTAAACCATTTTATAATCTCTTCCTCCCCCCTCCCTCTCTCACTCTCTCTCTCAACTAAGCCCCCTCCATCCCCCCTTCTTCTCTCCCTCCCTCCCACTTGCCACTCTGAGGAATAACTCATTGGGATTATTTGTTCTTGGAGGAAATCAAGCATGGAAACCAGGGGACAGATCACAGGGACGTAGATAAACACACCTAATTATAGACTAGGCTATTAGCATGGCACGAATTGCTGTTTTTTTGAAAATGATCTGACAGCCAGAGAAAGCGTCTTGCCACCATCCCGGCCTGCCTGTGACATGCCTGCCAGTGGGCTGGAGCTCCATGTCTTCCCCCTCAGCTTTGCTGACGAAAATGACTCCTCTTTTTCACAGATTGGACATAGATGCCCGTGTCCTTGCTTTGCAAGCTACTGCTTCTATTTCTCCACTGACTTAGTCAACAGCTAAAGCCCCTTAGACACTGGGAGATCTTGGCTCTACCCTGCGTGGAAAATTTGTGAGCTTCTCTACAGCATATCCTGCCCCAGGGAGATTCTTTTGTGTTTTGTGTTTAGCTCACACGATCCATGAGGATGAAGTCAGACATTTCTTGATGCCAAGATTCCTTATAATAATGAGCAAACACTAAGGGAACATGCAATTTACTTCTCCCTGAATTTTATTTTCTGAAAGTGGAACTGATGTGGAGATTTCTCCTCTCTATTCACAAAGTATCCTTGTCTGTGAGAAAAAAAGAATGAAGGACTTTGGTTCTTGGTTGCTTGGGATCTGGGTACATCTGGTTGATGTACGTGGCTGCAGGGTTTTACACAACTGTAAAGTGGGCGTTCTGACGCTGGCTGAGTTTATTTGGGGAGCAAGGATGCTTTAAATAGTTAAGGGCAGCTCTGGAAATAAACATAGCGTACAGAAAATGGAGTGGGAGTGGGAACCACGTATGCAACAGAAATCTTATTTTAACGTGATTGACGCCCTTTTCTCCCCGGTTTGAGTTCCTTCTTTTGGTCTCAACTGGCCAAAGCGTCTGCATTTATGCAGGGATGGGGAAGGGATGAGCCAAGCTGCGGAAGTTCACAAAGAGAAAGATGAAGGATAACATGGAACTTTCCTGATGCAAATTAGGATTGGGCAATAGCACCATCGTCCCCAAGCCTGGGTAACTGTGGTGATGAGAATGGGCTAGACGACTCTAATACCTTTCTTCCCATGCACCTTTAACATGTCTACAAACCTGCCTGAAAGAGTAGCACCCGTGCTGAGCAAGCCCATGACCACTAGGCCACAGGGTAAGATGAAGAAGCCCCAAGTTCAGTTCCATAGAGGGTTACCAGTGTGTGTGGGCCGTGACTACCCAGCGTATGGCTGCTGGATCAGCTAGTCTGACTGACATGGCAAGCAGGTAGCCTTGCAGTGGAGTAAGGACTGGATGCACGAGGGGTACAGCCTCAGAGGTGCCCAGCTAGCTGAAGCCAAGAAGAACCTGCTTAGTCTGAGGCATCCTTCCAGACCGTATTAGTCAGGGTTCTCTAGAGTAACAGAAATGATAGGAGTTTCTATATAGGGAAAGGGATTTATTAGAATGGCTTACAAGGCTGCAGTCCAGCTAAGCTAGCCATACCTGCCTATGAATGGAAAGTCTAAGGATCCAGAAGTTGCTCATTCATGAGGCTGGATGCCTCAGCTGGTCTTCTATATATTCTTGAATTCCGAAGAAGTAGGCCTTGATGTCAGTGATGGGATTGACTTTCTAGCAAGGAGAGAGCAAGCAACCAAAGAACAAAAGCTACTGTCTTTCATGTTTTTAGACTTCCAGCAGAAGGTGTGGCCTGGGTTAGAGATGGGTTTTCCCAGCTCAAAGATCTGTATTAAAAGTGTGTCTTCCTATCTCAAAGATCCAAATTAGAAGTAGATCTTACTACTTTAAGTAAAGCAAAAGTCTCTTACAGGTGTGCCCTCCAGTGTGGGGTTTTAGTTAATTGCAGGTGTAGTCAAGTTGGCAATCAATAGCCATCACACAGGCCCTGGCCAAATCAACAAAAACAAGCCCACCACTGCGGGACAGTGGTGTTACTCTGTGATGGAGATGGTAGCCTATAGGGAAGCATGAATCTGCACAGAACCAAGGAATGCATTAGGCCAGGTCCCTTTTTCTTTCCAGTGATGTGAATGGAGACCCTTTCTTCCACACTACTGGTCTCTATTCTAGGGGGAAAGAGCAGAAGAGAGAAGGCAAAAGAGAGATCAGCAAAAGCAAGTATTTTTTGAAGTACCTGAATAAGTCCTGAAGGGCTGTACACCCACACAGCGAATCTGATTACATTGAAACTGGTGGGACATTTAGTGAGCATGCGCTTGCTGACTCGTGGGTGGAGGCATCAAAGAAAATGCATGTTTGGAGTTTGGATAATGGACAGAAAAAAAAACTAGAAAAATACGCAGCATAGTTTCTGCTGTCTATAAGGCATCCAGAGGCATCTTTCCTTGCTAAAGTGTTACCAAAAGTCACTTACTTTTTCATTTATGTATGTAATATAAAATTAAAGCTTCACCCTTTTTGAGAAAAACAAGTAGTTTTTTTTAAATGCAAGCTGTAGAATAAAGGACTCAGACACTCTACTGAATTAAACACGAGCATATAATCACTGGGCTGTCAATCATGTTTGCTCTGAAGGTTCTGACCATGTTTACACAGGTTCGATGCATTTCTGAAGTCTTCAGTGATGACTTTGGGAACAAGTACGGGGTCCAGACACAGCCTGGTATTGTGCGCTGAAAAGTGACATGTGTTTCCCTGGTGTCCTGGGGAGTGATCTTTGGGGCCCTGGTTCTTGGACACCCTGTCACTTAGGAGAGTCAGTGACACTGGAGTTTATTAGCTCCTCACTTCCTTGAACAATAGACATGGGCCCAAGCTGCTTTCTTGAATCTACTTGGTTGCATGGATGCTTTCTCTCCTAGGGCACTGTATGGGTCTCAAGGTCAGAAGCACAAGAGAATGGTAGACTACTTCCAACACAATACACAGCGCTACAGCGGCTGGTGCTCACCATGTACTTTGTATGTGGCAGGCATGGATAACTGTGCACGGCTTGGAGAGCTTCTCAGAAGACTTCCCGGTTCTCCTCCACATGGGGAGGAGCTCATCAGGGACTCGGGTTTGGGGGAATGTCCAGACACTAATCCAGGACATCTCGCATAGATTTGAAATCATTGGATATATTGAAGAGTAAGCACATTGAACTGTGGAACAAATTTACGGCAATAAACAGCATAAATCACTGGGAAACACACACACACACTCATGCATGCACATGCACACACACACACACACACACCTATTTCCTGATCTTTAGAATGGCCCTATGGGTTGCAGACTCTTTTTATTTCTATTTCATGAATCAAAAAAAGAGTTTGATGCTGGGCGGTGGTGGCGCACGCCTTTAATCCCAGCACTTGGGAGGCAGAGGCAGGCGGATCTCTTTGAGTTCGAAACCAGCCTGGTCTACAGAGCTAGTTCCAGGACAGGCTCCAAAGCCACAGAGAAACCCTGTCTCGAAAAAAACAAAAGAAAAAAAAAGAGTTTGAAATAGTGGATATTTTTTCCAGGATCAGACAATAATAAACAAAAAATAATAGATAGATAGATAGATAGATAGATAGATAGATAGATAGATGATAGATAATAGGGCTAGATCATGGTGCCTAAACATGAACAATCAGGGAAGCTAAAGCGATCTTCCATGTCATGCCTGTCAGGGTCTGCTGTTCCTCTCCCGTCCTGCTCTGTCCTACCGGTGGCAGAACTCTGCATTAACTCTGCCACAATTTATATGCAGTAGAGGAACCTGAAGGACTTCTCGGGGCTACTCGTGAGCGGAGACTTAACTAGCTAAAGGGCCAAATGAGAAAAGATATCACGGATGAGACGGAAACTGGGCTTGGGGGAGACAGCTCAGATGAGGTGCTCACGTGAGGAGGAGACTGGGCTTGGGGGAGACAGCTCAGATGAGGTGCTCACGTGAGGAGGAGACTGGGCTTGGGGGAGACAGCTCAGGTGAGGTGCCCCACATCCTGACATCATATTTTTAAAAAAGAATAATCTAGGAATGATGGTGCGTGTTTGTAACCCCAGATCTGGGGTGATAGAAGCAGATTCTTGGGGCTCACTAGTCGCCTGCCTGGCCTGATCCAGGAGTTCGAAGCCAGTGAGTGGCCCTGTCTCAAGACATAAAGTGGCCATCACTTGAGGAATGATACTGAGATTCTTCTTCAACTTCCACACACATTTTCCCAGGTGGGCACAGGCAGCTCTCACAATGCACGTACACACAGGTACAGAAGGGAACCTGGGCCACCTGATCACCTACAGGGAGAAGGAAAGAACTCAACAAAATGTCACCTGGAGATGCCCACACGTCTGTGGTCCTGTGGACAGACTAATTTAGGGGAAGACAGGTGCCCCTCCATACCCTCCTCTCCTCTCTGACTGCACAGCCTTCTTAAACTCGTGATCATAGATTTATGTGCAGACCATCGTGTTGTCTGGAGATGACCACAGAGAAGAGAGGAGATGGGCCTGCTGTCTCCTAAACAGTTGCCCAGGTGCCCTTGGGCACCCCTTCATGGCCCACATGCACAATCTCACCAGTTACTCAGGCAGTGATGGTTTCGCCTGTACCTCCCTTTTCTGCACAGCACCAGGGGGAAGCACTCGGCGTGCCTGAAACCAGATGGTTTGCATTTGTGTTGCAAGGCAAATTGTCTCTGAGGAATTTCTTTGCTCGCTTGTGTTTAGGCAAGCTATTGACTGTGGGTAGAGGTGGGAATAGCAAAGACAAGAGGAGGGAAACTCTTGGTTACTTTGAAATGCTGGTGCTTGTTCTTTTGCAGGGCCTGTCTGAGATCACACTTAGTCGGGGACAACGTTTACACATGAGATCTTCTTTGGGCATGTATTCCATTCACCTTTATAAGAGAAATATTATGGTCTATTTGTGGGACTCCTGGCAAAGAGAGCAGGGCCTGTCCCTGGTGCTTTGGCTGGTTCTTGGGAACCTATTCCTCACACTGAATTGCCTTTGCCCAGCCTGTATACACAGTGAGGTGCTTGGTCCTAGGGCAACTTGATATGCCATGATTTCCTGAAGTCCATGGGAGGCTGCCTCTTTCTGAGCAAATATGGAGGAGGGTGGATTGAGAGGGGCAAGAGGAGGCGGTGGAGGGAGTGTGAAGAGAGGAGGGAGGGAGGGGAGGTTGCGGTTGAGATGTAAAACAAACAAACAAACAAATAAACAAACAACAAATAAATAAAAGAGAAGCATTGCTAGAACGGCTAAAGCATTTTCACATTGTTCTTCTGCGATGTCTATGAACTCTAACAGGTCTTGGTCATAGGTGGCGTCAGGCAGGATGTCAGTACAGTCAGCTACCAGTTTTCCACTCATGGATCGCCCAATGGTGAGGACTGTCCCTTCCCATCCACCTGCTGCCTTTCCCTTGGGGTCAGGGATATGCGGCTCTTCTGCATCACCCGAACCCCAGCCAGCTGGGGAGATTCGCTTTGGTTCTCAGTAACTCAGAACAGGCTGCCTTCACCCAGCACTAACGGCGTCCGCACCTGTCACGCCAGATCAACCACAAGCAGCCGTGACGCCGGGACTCCACGGGAACAGGACAGGCAGCACTTTGATTCAGCTCAAGTGATTAACTGATTCTATCCTGGCTTGGTTTGCCAGGGTTGATGTGGACTGAGTTGGCCGCCAACCCGGGCTGCGTTCCCAGTGCTGTTGGCTGGTGGAAGCGGCACTTTGCCCCCAGAGGTCCCTCCAGCTGTGGCCCCTCCACCTGTTAGACTGACCATGGCAGTAGAGAGTGGGCAGCACCTCTCTCGTTTTTCTCTATATCCTCCCATGTGTTCAGTTTTAATGATCGCCCTGCGCCTATGCACAATTATCTTGATTGATGTTTAAAATGAATATATGCAAATGTCTGTCCATCATCATTATGTATCCTCTATTTACATAAAGTGTGTGTTTGCATTCATGTGCGTGTCTGTGTAAATCACAAATATAGCAAGTAGATCTATGAGCCATAATCGAAGCTATGGTGCTCTTACTTTAATTTCCTGCTGGTAAAATATTCGCTCTTCTCTTCGGTCGTTTGTCTTTAAGCGCACACACACACATCTTCCCAGGAAACCGGAGTGATGGAGTCATAGAGTCACACGTGTAGGTGGTGAGATTTTTCTCAGCAGCTAGGTGGAGATGCCGACTTTCCCAGAACTTAAAAGAAAGTGACTTTTAAATGAAAAGAGGCTTTTACAACTCTATCTAAATGCTCATGTAGAATGGGATTGTCTTAGTTAGGTTTCTATTGCTGTAATGAAACACCACGACCAAAAAGCAAGTTGGGGAGGAATGGGTCTAATTATTTGGCTTGCACTTCCATATTGCTGTTCGTCACTGAAGGAAGTTAGTAAAAGAACTCATACAGGGCAGGAACCTGAGGCAGGAGATGATGCAGAGGCCATGGAGGGGTGCTGCTTAACGGCCTGCTTCCCCTGGCTTGCTCAACACACTTTCTTTCTTTGCCCCCCCCCCATATAGCACAATTCCATTTATTTTATTTTTGCTTAGAATTATTTTTTTAAATTGTTTTTATTGAGCTATGTATCTTTCTCCACTCCTCTTTTTTCCTCCCCACTCCCCTTCTACCCTCTCCCATGATCCCCACGCCCCCAATTTACTCAGGAGATCTTGTCTTTTTCTACTTCCAATATAGATTAGATCCATGCATGTCTCTCTTGGGGTCCTCTTTGTTGTTTAGGTTCTCTGGGATTGTGAATTTGTAGGCTGGTTTTTCTTTGCTTTATGTCTAAAAGCCAACTATGAGTGAGTACATATTATATTTGTCTTCCTGGGCCTGGGTTACCTCACTCAATATGATGTTTTTTAGATCCATCCATTTGCCCACAAATTTAAAGATGTCATCTTTTTCCTGCTGTGTAGTACTCCATTGTGTAAATGTATCACATCTTCTTTATCCATTCCTTGGTCAAAGGGAATTTAGGTTGTTTTCAGGTTCTGGCTATTACAAATAATGCTGCTATGAACATAGTTGAGCACATGTCCCTGTGGTACGATTGAGCATCCTTTGGGTATATACCCAAAGTGGTATTGCTGGGTCTTAAGATAGGTTGTTTCCTAATCTTCTGAAAAATTGTCATACTGATATCCAAAGCAGTTGCACCAGTTTACATTCCCACCAGCAATGCAGAAGTGTTCCCTTTACCCCACAACCTCTCCATCATAAGTTGTCATCAGTATTTTTGATCTTGGTCATTCTAACAAATGTAAGATGGAATCTCAGAGTTGTTTTGATTTGCATTTCTCTGATGGCTAAAGATGTTGAGAATTTCCTTAAATGTCTTTCAGCCATTTTAGATTCATCTGTTGAGAGTTCTCTGTTTAGGTCTATACTCCATTTTTTATGGATTATTTGCTCTTTTGGTGACAAATTTCTTGAGTTCTTTGTGTATTTTGGAGATCAGTCCTCTGTCTGATATGGGATTGGTGAAGATCTTTTCCTATTCTGTAGGCTGCTGTTTTGTCTTGCTAACTGTTGTTGCTTTACAGAAATTTCTCAGTTTCAGGAGGTTCCATTTATTAATTTTTTTTCTCCCAGTGTGCTACTGGGGTTATATTTAGGAAGTGGTCTCCTGTGCCAATTCAGCATACTTTCTTATAGAACCCAGGACCACCAGCCGAGAGATTGTACTACCCACAGTGGCTGGGCCCTCCCTCATTGATCACTAATTGAGAAAATGCTTTACTGCTGGGTCTCATGGAGGCATTTTTCTCTACTGAAGCTCCTTCCTCTTGATGACTCTAATTTGTGTCAAGATAACACCCCAAACCAGCCAGTACAGTGATCATTCCTTAGTTCATTTAATGGGCATTTATGGATTTTTACTCTTTACACTGTCTGAGGATGCAGGCAAAAATCAATGGGAGACATTTTCCCCAGTAGCTTGTGGTATAAGTAGAGGATTTCCCTAGCGTCCATCGCTTTGAACCTTGTTTCCTTTAACACCATTCAAACAGGGCAAAACTGGCAGAGTAGAGAGGCCAAGGCTGTCACTTGCCCTTTGGCTGTTAGGGAACCAGAACTTCTCATGAACTGTGTGACTTGAAGCTCTGGCTATCAACTTTCTCATCAGTAGGATAGGAATGAATACAATCTATTTATTCAATAAAATAACATTGGCAATGCACTTAGCACTATGCCGGGGACACTCAAGTCTGTGGTTCTCAGCCTTCCTAATGCTGTGACCCTTTAATACAGTTCCTCATGTTGTGGTGACTCCTAGCCATAAAGCTAATTTGTAATTTTACTACTGTTGTGAATTGTAACATAAATATCTGGTTTCTCCAATGATCATAGATGATCCCTGTGAAAGGGTCACTTTCCCTTCAAAGGGATCAAGACCCTTTGGGAACCATTGCTCCAGGTGCTCTATCCGTGACAATTCTTTGATGTTGGAAGGGTTTTCAATTGGAAGATCAATTCTAAGATATTTCTGCTTAGATGGAAGAGGATCCCTTCTCCTGTTTTCTAAGGTGGTCATTAGTTCCCGTCAGCATACTGATTCCTCAATATATTTTATCTGGGAGATGATGGTAAAGCTGATGTAATTGTCAGGTTCCCACTTCTGTCTCCTTATCTCCTCCTCCAGCACACACACACACACACAAACACACACACACACACTCAAACTGAAGCCTGAGGTCCTCTCCAGTTTCCACTTTCAAAAAGTTCTGCCTTATTCTATCTGCACAAATATGAAAGAGTGTTGAATAAGATTTTTTTTTAATTGCAATACCCTTTAGGATAGTGTGACTGATAGCTTAGACTCAGCGATACTGTTCCCCTCGGAATAGAAATGGGTACGCTTGGGAGAGCCATGTTTGCCAATATAACACATGCTGCTCTGACCCAGAGGCACAAGAGTCCTGAATCACTAGGGAACATGCATTCTGCTGTCAAAGTGAGCCTCAAGGGCTGGGGAGCAAAATACCCTTGAGAAGCTGCACACATCCTCATGAACAGATCTCCTTACTAATTTGAAAACCCATCAATCTGCTGTCTCAGTCTCTTCCTACAGCTTTTTTTTTCCCTAGAAAAGACCATGTCAAAGAAGCTAATTTCCTCCCACTGTTTTAAAACCCTAACTTGTATTTGCTAATGCAAAGTAAATCAGGATTTTAATCTGCCCCTGAATCCGCAGAAGCGTGTCCATCAGGGTAAATTGATCTAAATCTCCATGAAAGCAGGAAGCTCTTGATCTCTCGGGGTTGCGGCGCTCTGATCAGTAGCTCTCGCCTTTCAAAAGCATGACCGCTCAAATACAGCACAACAAAGCTGCTTCGTGAAATTTCCGTACAGAAACCCTTTCAAATGACAAAGGGCTAGACTTGTTCTTTGATTTGCACAATCTTTAAAAGAAAAGAAAACCAACTAAAAAGATGAAGTAAATAGAACTTAAAATATTTCCCCTTGGATTCAATGTGTCTAACCGGAGGATGTGATTGTAATCCATGGGCTAGAAAGCGCTTTTTTGATAATAAAAAAAAAAGATACTCATTAAATATCTGATCTTTTAGGGATTGAAAAACACTGGGAAATCTATGAAAACTGACAGTGTTTTATTTTAATTACAGTGTACAAAATGCCTCCCAGGTTTTGTGACATTTGTTCAGTGTATTTTTTTTTCTTTATTTCTTTGTAACCAAGATTTGTAAAACTTAATTCATTTAATATTTACTCTGCTAGAATAATGTTTAGCTTTCTTCATCCCCAAAGCTGTCATAGGTTTCATATCTATTTAAGATTTTGGGGACTGGAGAGATGGCTTAGTGGTTAAAGAGTCCAAATTCCCAGCATCCACATGGCAGCTGACAACCGTCTGTGACTCCATTCAAGAGGATCCAACACTTCACGCAGACATACATGTGAACAAAAAGCCAATATACATAAAATAATTAAAATAAACTACAACTTGTTTTATTCTTGAAGTTTTTCATAGCCTAAAAACTGACTGACTAGTATGGAATTCTGCAGGTGTCCCTCATAGTGTGAAGCAGTGTCATCATAGCTAGCGATCCCATTCGCTGCCCCTTAGAGGCTGCCCTCTCTCTGCTCCTGCCAGTCACTGGAAAAACTGATGTTTCCTGACACCACGGTTTTCTCTTCTCCAGAATGTCACATAAAGGGAATTATATAGACATGTACCCTTTGAGATTTAGACTTCATCGTGTACCAAGATGCATTTAGAGTCCTCACATTAGCACGTGTGTCAATGTTTACATCTTGTTATTCTAAGTAATATTACATGATGGGCTTATACTGCAATTTGATTGTCCCTTCGTCACTGATGGAAATTTGCATTCTTTGTAGTTAGTACTTGTGAGTAAGGTGCTTATGAACACTTAAGTACCAATTATTATGTGACTATATTTTAAATACCTTCAGGCAAACACCTGGGGGTAAGGATTGTTGGGCCATTAGCTATGCTTATGAGTATGTTTAATGCTATCAGAAATAAGCGAACGACTTCCAAGATTTCCATGCAACTGTGCATGTCTACACCTCTTATCAGTGCTCTGGACTATGGCCACTATGCTCCCTAGCCTGGTGACTTCTGGGGAGGAACTGGACTGGAAACTCCCGTGTTGCACTTTCTGGGGTGTGTAAGAGCAAGCTCTGTATCACACTCTGTGCACTGTCTGAAGGTGAGGCGCCCTGTGGTCACATAAATTGGGCAATGCTATATACGGTCTTCTTCCTCAGGGCACAACATCTTACTTGGTAAGGCTTCTGACTTCGTTTGGATGAAAATGGCCCTCAGAGGTTCGTAAGGACTGACACTATTTGAAAGGATCTGGAGGCCTTGTTGGAGTGGGTGTGGTCGTTTTGGAGGAAGTGTGTGTCACTGGAGGCGGGCTTTGAGGTTTCACAAGCTCAAGCCAGGCCCAAGGGCTCACTCTTCAAGCTGCCTGCCAATCTGAGTGTGGGATACTCCGCTACCTCTCCAGCACCATGTCTTTCTGTGTGCTGCCGTGCTTCCCACCGTGATGATAATGGCCTAAACCTCTGAATGGATACCAGTCCCAATGAAATGTCTCCTTATAAGGGTTTCTGTGGTCATGGTGTCTCTTTTCAGCAGTAGAACCCTCACTAAGACAGGCTAGTCTTTTGTAACTCAGGCTGCCCACATTTATTTACCTGAAGGATTAGTTTCACTGAAATGGACTGTCTTCGGTCACTATTCTATTGCTTAAGGGAACACCATAATAAAAGAAATTCTTATGAAAGAAAACGCTAATTGGGGGCTTGATTGCAATTGCAGAGGGTTAGTTCATTACCATCATGGCTAAGAACATGGCAGCGTGCATAGCACTAGCAAAGTAGCTGAGCGCTTTAGATCCTGATCATCAGGCAGAGAGCCATAGAGATAGCCTAGACCCAGGGATACACTTCCTCCAACCACACCATCCCCGCTCCAATCTTCCTAATTCTTCTAATCATTTCAAATATCTCGCTCCCTGGTGACTAAATATTTCAATATATAAGCCTATGGGGGCCATTCTTATTCAAACCGCCACATCTATGGGCATAAACAATTACCTGGTAGGCTGTACCCCATTCCAGAAGAGTAGGGGAAATCAATGAGCAACAGCACAAAGACTGAGTGGACTAAACACTCGGCAGGCTGCTGGGGAGAGCAGAACTATCTAACACTTACATTCACCAGGTTTTAAAACTCAGCAAATCCCTGTTTTCCAAGGATCGAAACATACAACATACAACTGATCACTTTTATTTAGTTTGATGAAGAGAGACCAAAGACAAGTTCTCGCAAAGCGGTTGCCAAGTGTAGATACATACTTTAATCATAGCCTTATGTGTTTGTGAAGATATGGGGAGATTTGACTCACCACCAAAGGAGTAATTTCTAATGATATTAAATAACCTGCTATACTCAAACAGCAGGTAGGAGAGTAGCCTATTTTCCTCGGTTGTGTAGATAAAAATCTACACAACGTAGTGTTTGAAGGGCTTTTGACTCTTCTTTGTGCAAACTAGTCAGACAGGAAAGTAATGATCCTACCACACAAGAAGCAACAGTTTGTCCGTCTACCCAGTTTGGACTCATGCCTTATCATCCTGCAATCTGTCCTTCTAGTTCACTGCCCCCTCTTCTGGCACAGTTGCCTCCCAGTAGATCCCTGTACAGGGCCTCCTGCCAGCCCCTATCCTGGCTCCTTGCAGCCTTCACATTGTATACCCATCTGGAGCCTTCCTGGACATTGCCAGAAAGGACTAAAAGCCTCTCTTTCCTAGTGGGGCTCCTGCCAAGCTTACTCAGAGCAATCGTCAGCTAGATCGATGCTCTGTGCTTCCTACAGCTGTTTGACTACCTGCCAGGCCATGTGCTGGGTGGTGGATACAAAGTGGTGTAAACTGACCTGCCAGGCCAGTGCTGGGTGGTGGATACAAAGTGGTGTAAACTGACCTGCCAGGCCATGTGCTGGGTGGTGGATACAAGGTGGTATAAACCGATTACCTGCCAGGTACTATGCTGGGTGATGGATACAGAAAAAAAAAAAAAGAAGAAGAAAACAACACTCATGTTAACGAGTCCACAAAGTTGGTCAGAACTTTTGTGATTATGGAGAGAGATCTGGAATATTGCAAGCCAAATAATCCTGGACTAATAATCCTAGCCCCCTAATAGCCATTCAGTGACCACCTATATGTTTGACCTAGCATCCTTGTTACTACTGGGTAAATCCTTTTGGAATATACAAACAGAACCCCAAAGACCAACCAAAAAATATCAGATAAAAATATGAAGTCAATAGCAGAGATTTTGTTTCTTTCCTACCTGATATTTCCACTGATGTATTTTAAAAATACCTTTGATTCATTACTTTCTTTGCCTCTAGAATAACCTATAGCTTATTCCTTGGAGGTGATGGCTGTGTTTCTGAATTAAGAGTGAGTCATATGCTTCTCATATCCTTATGGGGTTGATGCATCTCAGAAAGTCAATCTCACTAATCTTTTCCACTGTCTGCCAAGCGCTGCAGCAGGGGTATGAACAGCCATTCATGTAGGCTCAGCCTACAAACTGCAGGAGGATGCCCTGGGTTTGGATAATTTTCTCTGATAGAACAATATAATCAGACTCCTTGTCTACAGATAGCTTCCAGGAGGAGAGCCCTCCTCAAAGGCTTACCCATGTCTGATTCAGACAGCATAAACCACATGACCATAAATAAGAGCATTGAAATAGTAATATTATTTTAGATCATAAATAACACTATTTTAGACTCATGGAAATGTGTGTAAATGTAGGTTTTTAGTTCTTTAAGGCATTAGAAAATTTATCTATTGAAAAGAAATCTGTTGACCTCTTTGGTTAAACACATGAATCTTCTAGCTGAGACTATTGTCACAGTGAAAGTGTTAGCCTCAGTGGGAAGGCCTGATGGCCTCTTTGCATTATGGCACCATTCAGTTGCCGGTGGATACTGAATCAAGGACTTCTAATGCACTAGAATCATTGATTCTACGTTGGAGAACTATTTCACTCCCTAAGTTATACCAAGCAGTTATAAACTTCAAAGTGATGACAGAGTGGCTAGCCATAAATTACACAGAAAACAAACTTGTTACTTGTATAAATTTATTACAAAAATATTCTATTTTACTTTATTTATCACCTAAACACCTCCTGGTATGATCATCCATCTTGTATCTGACGCTGGCCATTAAGAGATGGGGTGACATTAAGACACCCCCTACTTCACTTTGATCTGAATCTAGCTAGAGGCACTGACTACAGTTTGTAGAACTGAATGAGCAACAAATGACTCAGCAACCCTGCTCCCTGGGTATGGTGGTCTGAATGAGAATGGATTCCACAGGCTCTTATATTTGAATGTTTAGTTACTATGGAGTGGAACTGTTTGCAAAAAAATAGAAGGATTAGGAGGCGTGGCCTTGTTGGAGGAGGTGTGGCCTTGCTAGAGTGGGTGTGGCCTTGTTGGAGGAGGTGAGTCTTGACAGGTGTGCTTTGAGATTTCAAAAGCCCATGCCAGGCACAATATCCCTGTCTCTGCCTGCTGCCTATGGATGATGATGTAAAGCTCTGTTTCAGTGCCATGCCCGACTACCTCCGATCATGATAATCATGGACCCTCTGAAACTTTAAAGAGTCCCTGATGAAATATTTGCTTTTACAAGAGTTTTTTTTTTGGTCTTAGTTAGTGTTTCTGTTGCTAGAAAGAAGCACCATGATGAAAAAGGATGTTGGGGAGGAAATGGTTTCTTTGCCTTATACTTCTGTATCACTGTTCATCATTGAAGGGAGTCAGGACAGAAACTCAAACAG
Source organism: Alexandromys fortis (assembly GCF_014885135.2). Classification (NCBI taxonomy): domain Eukaryota; kingdom Metazoa; phylum Chordata; class Mammalia; order Rodentia; family Cricetidae; genus Alexandromys; species Alexandromys fortis. The sequence continues at coordinate 225,660 of NW_026068061.1, read as the reverse complement.
GGCAGAAATTTGGAGGAAGGAGCTGATGAAAAGGTCATGGAAGGGTGCTGTGTGCATGGTTTTGTTCACCCTGAATTCTAAATAATCCAGGGCCACCAGTCAAGGGATAGAACCACCCACAAATCCTCTCCATCAATCACCTGTGTGGTGGTGGTGCACTCATTTAATCCTAGCACTCAGGAGGCAGAAGCAGGTGAATTTCTGTGAGTTTGAAGCCAGCCTGTAGATGGATTTTTTTCTTTGGGCCACAGGCTCACAAAAACAAAACAAAACAAAAAAAACCCCACACACAGAGACTTAATATTAATTAGGAAAGCTTGGCCTATTTCTTAGGTTTGTCCCATCAGCTCTTATCACTTAAATAAACCAATTTGTATTAATCTATGTTTTGTCTGCTCCTCCTATTTCTTCTCCGTGTCCTCTGGTCTCTCCCGTGCCTAGATCCATCTTCTCTCCCCATCTCTCTGGCCAAAAGTTCTGCCTAAACTCTTCCTGCTTAGCTATTGGTCATTGGGCTCTTCATTAAACCAGCCAGAAGGCACCTTGGCAAAGACTCATCTTTCACAGTGTATAAAAAGATTATTCCACAACACCAGCCTGGTCTACTGAGTGAGTTCCAAGACAGCTAGGACTGTTAGACAGAAAAATCCTGTCTCGAAATCCATCCCTCCAAAGGAGAAAGAAAGAAAGAAAGAAAGAAAGAAAGAAAGAAAGAAAGAAAGGAAGGAAGGAAGGAAGGAAGGAAGGAAGGAAGGAAGGAAGGAAGAGAGGGAAAAGAAAATGTTCCTCAGCTGGATCTTGTGGAAGCATTTTCTCAATTGAGGTTCACTTCTTTCAGATGACTCTAGCTTGTGTCAAGTTGCCATAAAACCAGCCAGGGCAGTCATGGTGTCTTTTCATAGTGACTAACATATTGGGAGTATTCAAGTGATCTGAAAGAACATGTTCACATAAAGGTGAGAACACATCTTTGTTGTGTACTCAAAATGAGCAAACAACTAGAAATAACCCGCATAGCTTTCAAGAGATAATGGGTAGATATAATACTGCAGAGAAAGGGTGTGAACTGTTAGTGTATTAACCACCTGGATACATCACAAAATGACTATGCAGAGTTACAGACGCCAAGCAACGAGAAGAAGGCGCACAGCGGACTATTCCAGAAACTCCGGGAAATCAAACCAACTCCACAGGGACATAAAGCAAACCAGTGGTGTCCTGGAGGGACCAGGAAAAGGGGCAGTGGGAAGGAAGGACATCTATTGTTCAAGCTCCAGGATGCTACTGGGTTCCAGCCCTGTGCTCACAGAAGCACTTGAGGCAATGCCTGGCTTGTGACAGGCATTAAAGAAATCTTAGCTACTAGAGCTTTAAGGGCAGATTTATTTATAACAGTAGAAATCAGGAACAATCTAAATATGAAACACTAGGAAACTAAATTTCTCCATAAAGGATCATCCATATGTTGGAATATCCCACAGTTATTTGAAAATATGTAAATTGCATGGGGTGAAATGCTACCCTGGAGGCTGGGACAGAGGGATCATGGGGCATAACAAAGCTACATATTTAAAGGGAAGGAGGGAAAAGAGAAGAAGGAAGAGAGAAAAAGACAGGAGAGAAATCTTTCCTGGCAATGGAAAAGAGTTAAGTTGTTAATATTTGTTATCATTGAAACAACTATGGACCATGTTTAACACGCTACCTGTCATAATCTACATCCACCTCACTTTGAACAATTACTCTCCAAAGGCCAAAACGCCCTGTTTTCTAAATTAGGAAGCTCTGAACTCACAGCTATTTGGCTTAAATGCATTGCATCTGTTAGACTGCATTCAAAGATAGTCAAAAGATGAAGCTTAGCATCTGATCTCTAAAACTCATACTTGAAGACATCCTCAGGCTTTGTTTTTTGGGGTGTCTCCTCTCTCAGATACCACTCGGTGCTTCGAACCCCTCGCCAGCAGTCCTTCATGTCCCTCTTCGGCAAATGTCGCATCCTTCCACTTCGCATTGTACTGCAGTCTCTTAGAGACTCTTAGAGAGTCTTCCACCTCAGCCCCCAGCTCTTCCTGTAGGTTGATGGCTCTGGGCTAGGGAGACAGCTCAGGGATAGCATGCTTGCCTAGCCTGCGTGAGGCACTAGGCACCGTCACTAAAGCCCCTCCACATAAATCCCAAACAGCCGTAGCGTGGGAGAGGAAAATCGCATTCTGTCCAGTGTGCCGTCACTCCCACGGTTGTCCTATTTCCTGTCCGCCAGCGCTGTAATTTGTTGCTGTCGGAGTCCTTCAGACCGCTGCTCTGATCGGTAGGTACGCAACACAGGCTCGTAAAATAGGATGGAATCTTTGAACAGTCAGATGTCGGAACAGCCCCGTGCTGCTTTCAGTGTTGCAAACGTGGCCACTTGACTCTTCGGTGTTTGGTCGCTGAAGCTGTGTCAGAGGCACAAGCAGTGAATCACACAGAGATGGCTTACAATTTACAGATAAGTAACCTTCCTCGTTTCTCATCACCATCAAGAGCACTCTGCACACATAGCAGGGCCATCAGATTATTAGACATATTAATCGTTGATCGCCCGTATACGGTATAAAGAGGCTTTGACTCACAAATTCAATATTACTGGTGTTTTTGGATTGCAATCTTATTTTCATTAAAGGCAGAGCAGTGGGGGAGGCTTGTGGAATGAAAGTTTGAACATAGCATCGAAACGACACTGTGCTTAAATCTGTGCCTACGAACGTTCAAGGGGAAATAGAACTTGTCCAGTTCTCTCTGAGGAGAGTGCCCCCTCAGATGCAGAATAATAACAGACATAATAACAGAAATAATAACAGACATAACAAACTGAGCGCTTCCTAATCTGTAAATCCCCAAACCTAAAATGTATTAGTATCTGACACTCTTTAAAAATTGGCATAATGCCACAAGATGATAATTCCACAACTGTCTTGTGTTTTGGGCTGCATTAAAAACATGAGCACAAAATATTGCAAAAAAATAACCCAGACTTTGTGTGTGTGTGTGTGTGTGTGTGTGTATGTGTGGTGCATTCATGTGTGGGTGTCCTTGTGGGTATGCACATGTATATATGAGTGTGTACACATTGTAGACACATGTGGAGACTGAAGGTTGACATTAGTTGTCCTTTATCTTGCTCCATATTTTTTATTTTTTCTTTAGAATATTTTTGCTTCTATTGCTTTTGATCTTCTGTGTGTGAGAGAGAGAGGTGGCAGGGGAGAAAGAGAGAGAGAGAGAGAGAGAGAGAGAGAGAGAGAGAGAGAGAGAGAGAGAGAGACCCTGATAGCACAGTCCTACAGAGACCAAGAGAGGACGTTGAAAACCTTGGAACTACATCTTCAGGCTGTTGTGTGTGGCTAGACCTGGGTCCTCTGTAAGAGCAGAGCCCACTTGGTACAGATGATGCCTGTATTCACATGTTCATCCAAGCGTGGCAGTGGATCCCTGTCATAGCCAGAGCTCTGTGCACATCTACGGTTTCTAGATCGGCCGGTCAACCTGACAATGAAGGTTCACCATTACTCTTCCCCCATGCAGTCTTCTGAGTGGAAACCAATGAAAGGAAGTGAAAAATAATTTTACCAGCAAGAGATCCAAAATATATTTTGAATAAGAGACCTTACCTCTGGTCACATGATCTCCACTGTTGGAATGAGCGTCTAGTGCTACAGGGAAGCATGACGTTCTGTGAGAAGTATATGGACCCAAAGTCAGACCTGCAGCTGTATCCAAAGCCCACTAACTCCACTCAGTAGACACGATGTGTGTCTTTGAAAGGGCATACAGCTCAAGTCTGCGTTTATCTACTGGAAGTCAGGAATGACTACGGATCCTGGCACATGGGATTGCTGTGATTGTGAAGAGAGACCGACACAAAAGTGAACAGGGTCTCAGGATAGAACAACACTCTGGAAACGCCGTCCTCGCTATTTCCTTATTGTGAGAAGCGAAAGGAATTCTGAGATGAAAGATGGATGCAGATACATTCATGCTCTGCTTCATACAATGGCTTTCGAATGCGAAGAGTGTTCCTGCCTCACTGAATAGGGACTAATCCACATTTAAAAGGAAATTGGTTTTTGGAAGATATCACATCTTTATTCATTCTGGAACACAATGGTGGCTCAGCACAACCCCCACCTATACAGTATGATTCACTGAAATACATAGAAATATTTTTAAATAACTGATTTATAACGAAAATCATTTTCCAAGACAAAGCATTGTCTGGAACAACTTTCTATTTAAATCAGCATGACCTCCACCCTAGAAAGCCACCCTTCAGAAATAATCAAACCTAACAACAAGTCTTATATAGAGACATCATTTTCCGTTCCGACTTCCTCTTGTTCAGGATAGAAAATAATCTTCTAGGGTCCAGCTAATTTAGGACAACAGGTACTTCTCTTTTCTTTTTCCCCCAAATTCTTGGAAGGTTAAGGTTGAGAGTTCAAAGCCATGAAATAAAAAGAAAACATTTCTGAAATTGTGCCTAAGCCGTTCTAGGGCTAGTTTGTGGGCACTGAGGATTTCTAACTGGGGAGCATGGGATGCGTTGGCAGGAACCTTTGAGGTACCCCCTGACCGTGTGACGAGCTTCCAGAGGTCCACTCCTCCAGCCAGGGAAGTGATGTAACTGATATAACGAACAAGATGAACGTTACAGTGCTTAGAAGCTGTCTTATGACTGTTAGCTGGAGAGGAAGCAGCTCTCTGACCCCTCTTCTTGCCTGTGCTCTGGTGCCCACACAGAGAAACATACTCATCCAAACCATGTGTCAGGGCTATGAATATCCTCCACCATGAGCCCTAGAATGGGTACCACGGGAGGAACCGGGCTCACCCCAGTTATTGTAGTCTGAATCTCTAACACAACAAGGAGCCTGGCAACAGAGTGTGGAGGAGGGCTCAGTGATGAAGAGCACTGGCTATGCGGGGATCTGGGCTGCTTTCAGCTTGGCCAGGTCTTACGCATCTGTCCCAACTGCTTTGAACCGCTCTTATGTTTCCAGAAGACTCTTTCCTTGTGGTCATCACCACCTCAGCCTGGAACTCTGCCCACCCCCTCCTGGACAATGAGCCCTAAGTGAATGAGGCCATGAAGCTCATTTTTAAAGGTTTAACCCATTGCTTGCTACCATTCACAGCACCGCACAATGCAATTGACTCTCATGTTCCTTGCAGTGGAAAACGTCACAAACACTTTAAAAACACTTACTCTCTTACAAAATTAAATATTTACCTGCCAGGCGATGCTTTTCAACATCTCTATTCTTAAATTTTCATGCATGTTTATCCACACATGTAAACATGTATATTTGAAGGAACTACTTCTCCAATGAGCTGGACAGCTATAGTCAACTACCATTAATCATAGCTTAAAATTAGAGACAGTCTATTCCATCCTTCAAGAGCCAAGGTGCAAGCATGCTATGGTCATAACTGTATAGCCAGGCAATAAGAAACACCAGACTGTGGTGTATCCAGCAGGACAGATGAACCTCAGAAAAATTGCAGGTGGAGCGATCACTTATTATATAATTGTGTTCTTCTAAAACTGCTAATCAGACAAAGAAAACTGTCTATAATGCCAGCAAGCAGGTTACTGTTCGCCTGATTCGCCTGTGGCTGTGGATATGGCCTTAGCTCACAAACATAATGGAGCCTTTTAAGGCAACCAATGGACATGTTCTGTTTCTTGATGATTGTGGCTGTCACTCACCAAATGCACACTTAATATGAGCAGACTTTTTAAATTGTGCGTGTGCAACTGTATGTGTGAGTGCATACATGTGTGTTCTGTATGTGTGCAGGTACATGTTTGTGCAGGCGTGCATGCATGACTGTGTACAGGCAGACACTATAGGAAAATTGTCTACCAAACCTCTCTGGAACAATGCATTTGGCAGACTAACTCCTTCAACTGCACATACTATGCATACACACACACACACACACACACACACACACACACACACACACCTCTAAACCGTGCACCTAGCTACTTAAGAACCTCTCCTCCTGCCTGCAGTAGGTGGCAGGTACTCCCATCACTGAATAACGTAAGTTTCTCTGCCCCAAGTAATAACCAAATTTAGAGAGTTTTTCTTTAAATATACTCTGGGTGTATCTGGGTGTACAACCTAGAAGGCCTGGTATGACCTGAACTGGTTTGGGATATATATTCATAATACAAAACTGTATCCTTTAGTAACCTGTCAGGGCCCCTATATACCACCTTATGCTTAAGCATAATTGAGAGTCCATATAATTAAAATTAAATGCATTATGGGAAGGGACACACAGCAGGAAAGATGAATATATGAGCTGATCTATCAATGAAAACAAGCTATGTCCCTAGGGTGCCGACTCCTCCTTCTCTTTAATGCCATAAAAGAGGCCTCAAACAATGTTAGAAGTTGTCTTCTGAGAAGGAGTAAAGACACCATTCACGAGTGATAGCTGCCCTGGAGATGAAACTGAAAAAGCATTACCAGTGTCTTTCTTATTAAAGACACATAGCATGCAAAGCATACAAAAGTTATGTTTTTAATGACACAAAAGCTTCTTTCTCAAACTCAGGTATAAAAGACTTAATATTATGAAGAAATATTTGGATTCCAGAAGTTCCTCGTAATAACGAGACTAGTTAAGTGACTTTTAAAAAATAAACACATTTTGATTTCCTTGTGTTCTTCCAGCATCTTTCCTTTGCTTTAGTTCCTTGATGGGGTTCAAATATTTTCCTCAAGGTGACAGGCACCTTGCCTAGAAATAGCTGGCTTCTCTCTGGAGAGGTGAATGATCATTTTGTATGCAAAGGCTGACAGATGTGCCTAGCAATTTGAACCTACAAAAAGACCATGGAATTCAATCTTCAGCCTTGTTAAATGGCAGACAGAGCCAGGAGAAGAAATGCAGATTGATTGGGAAGGAACGATCAAGCGAGAGCTCATGAATATTGATTCTGGACCTGATTTCTCCTTCCAGAGATGAGCAGACACAATAGCATTCATAATGCAGGATAGAACCCCAGACCAACTGCTCAGTGATGCTGGATTATAAACAGCTCATCAGACCACAATCTAGATGCATTTCTTCACTTTTGCATCGTGTTTCCAAGGAGAAAACCCACTTCGCAAAATTGCTGATAGACCCTGCTGTGGGAATTCTAAATTGGAGCCCAAGAAAATAAGGGTCTGCGACACACTAAAGCCTTCAAATAGTTTCTAGGAAGAAAACAAAAACCAAAACACGAGTAGAGTAAAGCCTCATATGTAATTCATTTTGCAGGTGTCATGGTTGGTGAGCTGATCAGGGAGGAGGAAAATGAAAGGGGACAAAGGAGAGCCCTTGACTACGGATGGAACACACTGGAAGGGCAGCCCCTCCCACCACATTACCAGGACTCTTCTGTGAAATGTGTAAATAGTTCCTAAAGAAAATTGCAAACCTCATTAATTAGAAGCCTTTGTTCTTGCCAGAAAGTGAGCAATCTAATTATGTGCTGGGCTTCAAGGGCTGCGTTGGGCCTGCCTCTAAAAATGAGTGTTAAAAGCCAGGGCTTGCAGAGTACACTCGGCGAGAGATAATGCTACTCTGTAGCCATTAGCAGTTTACTACAATTGGGAAAAAATTCAATTGCTTCTATATTGATGAGGAAGAAACCTACACGGAGATATTTCATATGAAGACAAATGTGCTTTGTGTTAACGAGTTCAAATAGTTTTCAGGGCCAACTCTTTCCCTAGTTCTCATCCCTGAGAAAAAGTTGGCTTTTAATAGTTTCTTTAATACGTACGTTATAAAATAACGTGTTTGACAGAGAGATATGTCTCTTGCCTTTATGAACACAGACTTGCTCCCAGAAGGATATAGATTGTGGGAAGGGAATGCTAGATTAGCTAAAGAAGATAAAAAAAGAAGGAAGTTTGCGGTGGAGACAGCGAATGAAAACCACAGAGATTCTTCGTGAGGACCCAGGGGCCTCCCTATGCCACAATGGAAGTACTTTGGGAGGAACCAGGGGAACTTTCCTTTTTTCTTTAATTTTAAACGTTCATCGGTGTATATTCATTGTACACAGTGGTGAGTTCCATAAAGACAATGTGCACGCAAGTATATCATGTCCTTTGAACTCGTCCACATGGAAAGCTCCTCAGAACAGCGGCTGGATGTGTTTGAGGTGTCCCGTCTCAGGAGGATTCTAGGAGGCACATGAAGGGACAGGCTGTACAGTGATGACATTAGGAAACATCCCCATCTACTGAAGGAAGGAAACTACTGGATACGGCAACGGCACTGGAGATGCTTCTGCCATGTTATGAGAATGGATGACCATAGATACCCAAAGATAGCACTGCTGGGAGGAGTGCGGGATAAGGTGAAGAGGAAGGCCAAAAACCACTGGACAGACAGCATAAAGTAAGAATGTGGCACCTTGAGTGTGACAGTTACACAAGTACCTAGGACTTCCCAGGACAGGAACAACTGGAGAGCCACCATAAAGGAGCTGCCACGCATGCTTAAGCCTTGCTGGGCACAGATGCTGACAAGTGATGACATCGTGCACTTTGACCACGGTCATCCACCCCATCCATCTGCTTCCTCTTATCAGTCCCGCTCCTTCACACAGCCTCACTTCTATTTTCATATCACATATACAGTTCTAAGTTATTATGTAAAACCCAGGATCCACAAATGAGAGAATGCCTGTGGTTAATCTTTGAGTCTGACGTCCTCCATTTAATCTGATAATCTCAAAATGGCCACATTTTTTTTCTATCAAGATGGCTTGATTCTTCATGGCCGTGTAAAACTTCCCTGTGGGTATGAACCCCATTTTCTTTAGTCATTCATCTCTTGATAGATATTATCTTCATTGATGTTCAAGAGACACCATGACGTAGGAACTCTTATAAAGAAAGCATTTGTTTGGGACTGACTCACAGTGACAGAGGTTTAGTCCATTACTGTCATGGTGTGGAACATGGCAGTCTGCAGATGGGCTTGGTAATGGAAAAAGATCTACCCAGAGTTCTACATCCAGGGCTTCAGACGGCAGGAAGAGAGAAAGAGCCATGAGGCCTTGCTTGGGTTTCTGAAACCCTAATGCACCTCCTCTCCATAGACACACTTCCTCCAAGGCCACACTTCCTAAAGTGCCACTCTCAAAGGACCAAGCATTCAAATATTTGGCTGTCATTCCTATTCTACTTACACCACCACAGATATGGAGGCTGATTTCTGTTCCTCGGCTGCTGGAAACGGTATAGCAAGAAACCCCGATGTGTAAGTCTCTCTGCTGGCTAATGGAAAGTCCCTCAGAGAGCTACCCAGGCGTGGGACAGCTGGGGCACAAAATAGTCCTTTTGGTTGCCTGGGGAACTGTCATACTGATTTCCATAGTGACTAGACCAGTTGAGTCCCTGCCCTCAGCAAACAGAGATTCCCCTTCCTCCCTCCCAGCCTTTGTTGCCAGTTCCTTTCTGCTGAGAGTCATTCTGCTTAAGCAGGCTGAAGAGACAACCTACAGGATGGGATAGTAGCTTGACTTGCCATATGCTGAAATATGTAAAGAACTTGAAAGACCATTAAGAACCCAAATAACCCAATCAATACACGAACAAAAGAGAAGAGCAGGCAGCTGTCAAAGGCGAAGAATCGGAGGAAATGGTGAGCACCCTAGCCACCGTGAGATGTAAATTAAAACTGAAGAGATGTTCTTGACTGTTTCCTATACAGAAATCTTCGCATATTCACACTTCAGGGAGAACTCCGGGGGGCCTTTTGAAAGCCGTCCAAAGACTCCAGCGGATGGATCTGTCAGATAATTCTCCCTTGTAAACCGAAACTCCCCCTTCCTTCTTTCTTCCGTTTCAGCATTAAGTAAATCTCGTCACTTTGGAAAAGACTTTGACATGCACCGCACTGTGGACATCATCTGCCCCTTACATACTGGAAGGCAGCTGTTTGCTGTGTGACCCCTCAGATTATTATAGGGCCCATACCTCTCTGATTCCTCAGAGCCACCTGAAAGTCATGTCTCCCCTTCTTGGCCATCATTTCTTGGAAGCTCTGAGTTTGTCAATAAATTCACCTGAATTTTAATGTCCAGAATGGAAACTACAGTTTCAGCCTAATGAAATCTGCACAAAACCCAAGCCCGATGACATTTTCTGTGTCTTGTATGTCGCTATCATATCTGTGCAAATTAAATACAATTTTAGCAACTACGCTGAATTCTTTGCTTATGCTTATAGACATTGTTTTTCACACAGACTGTTTGCCAAGCCACATTTCCCATCCACACTGAGGGGTTTGTGCATTTGAAGGTAAATATGAACTAGAACATTTGGTTTTTGCCTGTCACTCCAACCTGTCAAGAACATTTTTTAATATTGATTGTATCATCAATCATACCCATTCCCTGTTCCAACTCTCTGTCATCGGCAAACTCAGTAAGTTTGTCTTCCTTCTGTGTCTTCATCAGGTCCCGGATAAGAGCGCCTAGTAGGGCAGAGCTCCATAGCTTAGCTCTGGACATTGCCTTCCGGTTTCAACAGGCTTCCCACCAAATTATTTCTGATCACTTACAGCCCAGAAAAAATTTATCAAAAAAAAGACAAAAACTGTAAAACTATTTGAAGGTGTGGTCTCAGGTTTTGGAGAATGTTTTCATTTCCTAAACCTTATCCTTTTAAGGCGAGAATGCTTTAAATAAAAAGAATCATTCTACATGTAGCCCATCCAGGATGTACTCGTCTCTGCAAAGTTACAGCAGCATCTCCATTACAGACACAGCACTGAAGATAGTTTGACCATTCACCTTGCTATATCTGGGTCAGCTCATCTGCCCATCACTTTTTTTTTTTCTTTCATAAAGGACAACACATCCTGGACTTAAATTATGCTCCAGGCATCTGTTAAGTGTGTGACGCAGGGCATGTGCTCATTTGTCTCAAAGTGACTGTCTGTTGGGCTCAGAACAATGCTCCTGTAGTAGCGTTATTCCAAGTGCTGAATTGGATAAATGTGAAATTGTCATCAAAAGTGGCTGCCCTTCCTCTCAAAGTACGCATACCATGCAGCAGCCTCTTTAAGGATTTTTCTAGACCTCAAAAGCTTGTTAACGTATATTCCAAATTTTCCTATTTCATCATTCTCAGAGATGGCAAATGTTTCCTATCTCCTGTGCTTAAAGCCTTCTTAGTCCCTAGGATTCTCCTTTCAGATATTTGGATGGCTGTGAGCTTCCTTTGGGATTCTGGGATGGCTTTGGTCTGGTTCTGTAAATAGCGATGCTGTTTGTAGGTGACCCCTGCCTTTTTTTTTTTTTTACAAGCCCTTAGCTCTGTGCAAAGCATTCCTATGGTATTCTTCTAGCTTGAACTCCTTTCTTCTGTCTCAAAGAAAGAAAGCACAAACAGGCACAGTGTGGCCCCCCTTTTCTTCTGAGATCAGCTAACCCAGATAAATCATGCTAATTCTAAGAGCTTATGGGTCCTCTTGCCTTTCTGGCTCTAAAAGCTTATGGATCTGTCAGTTTCAGTAATTCCAAATGCTAATGGATTTGTTCTTACCGATGTGATCTACAACATTTTCTCTTGAGATTTGAGTGGAGAGAAATCTGTGTGAAAGTGCCTTAAAGGTTTGCAATTCACCCATTCCTCTTTTGCTCCCAAATTTCTTCCATCTTTCTTACCCTCTCCAAGGTTTTTATTTCTGTCTTAGTTTAGTTTTTCAGGCTAATAGCATTTACCTATTTCTCAGAAAATATAATTCCCACATTGGCATAGGATGTGAGATGTCCTTCTGTATATGTGTTGCTTTTATTGGTTGATGAATAAGGCTGTTTCAGCCTATGGTTTAGCAGATTACAGCCAAGCAGGAAATACAAGTAGAGATTAGAGTGGGTGGAGTCAAGGAGATGCCATGTAGCCCCTAAAGGAGAAAGATACCAGAACATTACTGGTAAGCCACAAACTTGTGGTGTTATGTTGATGAATAGGAATGGGTTAGTTTAAGATGTAAGAGCTAGCTAGGAATATGCCTAAGCAATTGACAAAACAGTGTTGTAATTAATATAGTTTATCTGTGATTATTCAGGTCTGAGCAGCTGGGAAACAAAGCACAGTCTCTGTTTACAATTTGGGCGCCATTTGTAGACAGGAGTTTCGGTCCTGCCTGGTCCTTCAGTCATTCCATCCCAAAGAAACACACAGAGGCTTATATTAGTTATAAACTGCTTGGTTTACTAGCTCAAGCTTACTATTAACTAGCTCTTACAACTTATATTAATCCGCAGTTCTCGTCTATGTTTAGCCACATGGCTTGGTACCTTTTCTCAGTGAGGCATTCTCATCTTCCTTTCTCTGTGTCTGACTAGTTTGGTCGCCCCTCCTATACTTCCTGCCTGGCTACTGGCCAATCAGTGTTTTATTAAATGAATACAAGTGACAAATCTTTACAGTGTACAAGAGCATCATCTCACAGCAGACACAGGAGCCATTCAATAGTTAACCAAACTCACTGCTTATCATTACCCTGATCCTTGGTGTCTCTATTCCTGAGTCATTTGTTTTGACTCCTGTGGATTTCTGATTAAATTGTTTTTCTTTTTAAAAATATTTATTGTTTAATTTTTATATGCATGAGTGTTTGACTGCATACATGTCTTTGTACCACACACATGTATGTGTACCTGTTTGTTCACAGAGGACAGAAGGAAGTGTGGGACTCCCAGAGAACTGCAGTTACAGAAGGTTGCAAGCTGTCTTCTGAGTACTGGAAATTAGACCCAGGGCCTCAGGACTCTTAACCACTGCGCTGTCTGGTTATTCACAAAGTTGAATAACCCAGCCCACAGTTGTGTTTCTAGGAGCTGTAAGTGCTGGCGTCTGAGCTCTTCCTCTCTGAGAAACCCACTTCTTCCCTTTGAACGTCAGCAGCATCTTCACTTCCAGGAACCCTCCAGTCCTGAGTGAAATGCTTCACTCTCTCCATTGTGGAAACATAAGGTCAAAACCGGTAGAGCTCACCTTACAGGGTGATTTTAATTTCTCTGGGAATGCATTAAAAATGCTTTGCTTATCTTCAAAATTCAGTAGCTATTGTTCAGTAGACATCATTGAGAGACAGTCAGAATCAAAATTTTCCAGAACACAGTATCTCTTAATCATTAAAATTTCATTTTGTTCTTTTGTTTTCTGTCTTTAGCTGCATCTTAGGTCCCATTTGTTGGGTTCTCCACTTCAAGGAGATCCTTGTCTTAATGTTGGTGTATGCTCTTATCCTTCTCTTTTTTCATTTTTATCCTAATTTTTCATAATAACCTTAAGCCCTTCCTTTGTCAAAATTTGATTTCAGTGTTTTCTGTTAAAGGACAGAAAACATTGCTGTTTTAATTTCATTTTAAAATAATTTCACTTTTTGTATTTCCCTTCAGTATTAGAATATCTTTTATCTCTTTTAGTTTAATTCTTTCTTTTCTTGTTTTATTAAATAGTTCCAGTAAGTTACTCTATACTATAAGCAAGTGTGTTTTGTTTCCTTCTGTTCCGATTTATGTATTTTTCTAGCTACACTGTTTTATCTCTGCAGTGTACCTATGTGCATATGTGTGCATAGAATGTATATGTGTACTTGTGTAAGTACATATGTATGTGTGTGTCTGTATCTCTCTCTCTCTCTCTCGTGTGTGTGTGTGTGTTCACTGCACAGACTGACATAGCAATCCTTCCTTGCTTTTCTGTCTTCCCTGTAGTCCTGTCTAGAGTGACCTGCCTAGGTATTATGTGTTGATCTGGTATCATTTCACTCAATCCTAGATTCTAGAACTGAGCCTACGTGAACTCATTGTTTTGGACACTAATTTTAGACCTATTTCCTGCAAAATGAAAAAGGTCATAATGCCAGCATCTGGGTGCCTTCTGTGTGTCTGGCTTTCCTCTTGTTTTCTTATCCTTGTTTCCGTTTATTTTTTCCATTTTTAAATGGCTTTTCTTCGCTGCATCTTTGGGAATAGCCTCAGATCCTCTTCAAAGGATGCGCCACCGGCATGTCACTAACAGTGACATCAACACTCTTCTTCTCTCCCCCATGATAACTGGTTTCTCCCTAGTTCTCTTAGCTTGGATATAGCTCAAAAACACGCACTGTGTTTTTGTCTGCATCCTGTGAGCGCTGTGGTTGCTTCAGCTGTCTTGACAGTATTCTAAAGATCGATGCCAACATTGTGCTTGTTTGGTTATGTACCCTTTCTTCCATCTGCACTGAAATATAATTCACTTCAGCTCTTCTTCAAGTGTTCTTATTGCCTTCTGATATAGTTTAGGCACAGGGTGAAGAAGAGGCCTGGATAGTGATAACAATAAAAGTAATTGCAGCAGAAATTCGTTGAGATATAACTTTACTGGGAGAAGAAGTTAGCTAAGATGTTTTTGGTGCCACCTGATACCTTGAAAATAAGAAGCAATAAAAATTATTTTAAAATAGTAATATCCGTGTTAGCTTTAAAAAATCAGATATGAGCTCCCCAATTGGTTATGTAATCCCAATTAGTCAGCCCTAAACACATGTGCATGTGAGCAATGCTAAATGGACCCAGTAGATCATTCGTGTGTGTGTGTGTGTGTGTGACACTTATAATTAAGAAGAGGAAGGAATGAGTTGGAAGTGAGGAACAGAAGGCAATAGAGGAAGAGAGAGAACGGTGAAATGATGTGAGTACAATACTCACAAGCATGGGATCCTTAAAAGTAATAAATTTAAAGTCAACCAAAACCAAACCTCAGTGAAGATTACAATCCCTCTGACCTCACGTCTGTGAGCTCTGCTTCTGTTTCTGCTTCTCATTAGCATCAGCCTGTCTTTGAGCCAAAGTTTAGCAAGTGATACTTCAATATTTAGTAATTTCTTAAATGACATCCAAACCCACACGCTCGACTTCCCCTTCTGCTGTGATGATGAGCCACCGCGAAGGATCTAGGGCTAAGCATCCTGAGCATCCTGCTCATCCTTGCTTCCCTGAGGGCAGCATTCAAGCAATCACTTCTCTAGCATTCCTGACTCATCTGAATCCTCCATCTCTATTTCACTCTTCCCAACAACATCTCTGAGTGAGTCCATCCTGCCTTGCTGTGACAAGCTATTCAAAGCCAGAAGTGGCTCACAGCTCTGGAGAAGAGAGGAGTTGAAAGACCCTGTGCCTCTCCCACAGATTGGATGAGGTCATGTGGTGGTAGTCCATGGAAGACCCCGAAACTACATGGGCAAAAGAGGTCATAGACAAGAGAGGATGCCAAATGGCAGAGCAGGTGGGGAAATGTATTTGCTTTGTAACACTGGCTGAATGGTGGTCGGTGACAACATATTCCCACATGACAGAAATTTTTCCTGAGGGAAAAAGAATTAACCCCTCTTAAAGATCTAACTTTCATATCTTAAAGCCTGCAGCTCTATAGTCTAACACCTGCATCAGGGGACTAAGTCTCTGCACAGGATCCCTCTGGGGATAAACGGGGCCCACGCTGAAGCATCCTTAACCCAGGATAAGCTGCCCTCCTACACCACCAACCCTGTCCATCACCTGCCTCAGTTTCCTCTGACCTTCACTGTCAGATCCCAGCAGCAGCTCCCAGGCTGCCTCTCACACCGCTGCTCTGAACAGCTTGACACTCCACTCTGGCCTGCTCCTTCCCTTCCTGACTGTTCTTTCTGGGCCTGCTCAGCCTTTCACCTTTGGCACAGCCAGGGCTCCCAGCTCTTCTTTCTCCACATGCACTGCCAAGCCACTCTGCTTTGGTTGCAAGGTCTGGCTGACATGTACGCACCAACAGTTTGCAAAATTGGCAGAAAACCAACCCACTCCTATTGCTTTCCCTGCCAGAAACAAACCTTTATCTTATTAGTTTTTCTAAATCAGGAAGACATCACTTTCCCCTTTAGTTGTCTGGATTTTCATCCTAATTGCCTTTCTCCCTGAGTCCATGTCACAGTTTTTCTCACAGGTTGTGTCTTGGCTCTCTTATAAACTGTCTCGAAAAAACCAAAAAAAAAAAAAGATACATAATATAAAGGGTATATAGCATGAAATTTTAAAATGTAAAATCCTGATTTCCTTTTTTAAGACATTATTTCTATTCTATGTATATGAGTGTTTGCCTACATGTATATATGTGCACCATGTGTGTAGTGCCCACAGAGGCCAGAAGAGGGTGTCAGATCCCCTGGAATTGGAGTTATAGTCAGTTGTGAGGCACCATGTGGGGCTGAGAACTGAACGCCTGCAGGAGCAGACAGTGCCCTTAACCACCAAGTCATTTCATCAACCCCCAAATCCTCATTTTTACAAATATTTCCTATTTGAAAGTCATTAAAATAGCAACTCACTATTTTTTCTTTTCTCATTGTTTAGAATTTCAGTGGTAATTTTCTTGTATTTTAAAAGTAGATTTAGTATACTTTCTAGCCACTTTCTCCATAAATGCCGCACAACTGCCCTGGCAGGGAACGCTTGCTTTCACTCCCTATGGGACTGGGAGCAGAGAAAAAGGAATGAGAAAAGGTCTCTGTCTGTGACTCAGAAAGGAACTCTAGTTGTTAGGATAGCTATAATTTTCTTCCATCTGTGTAGCTAATTAGTATGATTATTATAGTATAATTAATTTGTAATTAATATAGAATTCATCATGTCAATCTTGAACCCGACCTTAAATTTTAAGTTCTGAACTACTCAAAGGAACCTCAGGCCCCTGAGATGTTCCTGTTTTCTTATCCTGAAACATGTTATTATTCTATTATTATGAGTTTTTGCAGAGGCGAGGAGAAAAATAGGTTAGAATTATCACACATTTTTTTCTTTATGAACCTTAATTAGAAAAGTTTGGTGGGAATGCTTTCAGCTTACCTAATCAACTTCTTTCCTGTAAAACTTTAAATGTTGCACAGTTAGGCATGGCTTTTTAAATGAAATGAAATAAGCCCCAAATGCCAATTGCGCCGTCAGGGACCCAATACCATCAGTCGCGGTCTAACTAAGCGTAAGATGAAAAGTGACAGCCCCCAAGGTGACAGAAAAGCAGGAGGTAGGGCAGGTTCACTCCATTGTGCTTCTAGGACTCCAACAATAATTCTAGTTACCCTCCAAATAATTTTTCTGCATCATTGGTGGAGTCAAAGGTTTTGTTGTATTTATATGTGTAGTTTTTGTCTTTGATCGTGTCTGTGAAGGTCAGCTGCCACTACAGAATCATCTGGTAGTGTCTTGGAAAGACAGAAGAAGGTTGTAGAAAAGAGGTAAGGTTGGTTGCCACAGTTCCCCGTGGGGCTCCCACTTGGTCTCCTGTGTGTGTGTGTGTCAGGTCTGAAGAAGAAAGACATCCTAGTCAAAAAAAAAAAAAAAAAACCTTAAACAAAAGAACAAACTCTACCCCAGTGGCATATGTCAAGAGTGAATCGAATACCTCCTAAAGCTACACAAATGAAGCTCTTGATTTGCCCCAATGCATTCAGGATTCTCTGCAAAGACAAAGACTCGCTGCTCAGTGTGCGCTCTTATCTAAACTAATTCACGCACACATTACATCTGAGAGTTCAGTGCCTGGATTTGTGCTTCTAAGGTTACCAGGCTATCGGTAAATGATTTAACTATCCGGACAAACATTTAGCTTTTGAAATTTTATATTAATAATGAGGAACATGCACTGGGGCTAGCCTGATCTTAGGTCAGCATTTGGGGGAAGGCCAATCACCCCACAGACTCTAACCTTAGAGGGCCATATCTTTCAAGATAGTTATATAGTTAGAAAAGATTTTAAATTCTTTTCTCTGTTTCTAAAATCAAATTTGGTGATGTGAATTGGGAAGCTTAAGTGGATTAACATGTGTTCAGTTAAAACTGGTAGGCATTCTCCAGCAGACAATAATCAGGGTTCTTAACAAAGGTATTTTCCCAGATGTGACATTTTAAAATAATGCATGTTTAACACTTGTCCTGAGGTCTGGAGTAAGGGCCAATGAGCGCACTCCAGTGGATTTATGAAGTCTCTGAAATTATGCTTACAAGTTTTTGCACAGTGACTATGTGCAATCTTCATTACAATCTCAGAGAGGTTTCTGGTCTCCAAAGGAAACACTAACAGCAGCTCTGAGGGAACGTTTGCTCTCCAGATACACAACAGTCCCACTTAACTCAATTCCATAAACAATAATTGCTAGTTACTTTTTGTCAGTATTCTGATACTTAATGGGAGCAGTGATATACATATGAAAAGAGAAAGTGTTCCATTCTGGGTTTCTACTGTGTGCTCCTCCCAGCCTCACAAAGCTTAGATACTAAGTGTAATTATATAAAATTCATAGATATAGAAGTTACTTAGAAGTCACAAATCATTAAGAAATAACAGTAAGTCTTTGAAATTAAAACCGTCTTAGTGGCCTGTGCTTGCCAACTTGGTGCTTTTCCTTATAATACAAACAAAGCAGAATGACTAGGCTAAGTACTTATCAGGTGTGCCCAACTTGATGCCCATGGGCAACACGCCTCCTGTGACTACATCCCTAGATGATAACATCATAGAATAACGCCAAAGTTTAGCCAGCACGAACTAAATAAATGTGAGCAGCATACCACTTCTAAAAAGACCCCTGTCATCTATTTCTACTTTGTATTTCACCACCCTAATTGCAGAAGCAAAAAATAACAGAAAAAAGATCTAGACAACATAGTCTAACAATATATATACTAACCCCATAGTAATGAACCTCAATGACGATGACCTGGAATATATCCCAGACAAAGAATTCAAAGGAATGGTACAAGGATGGTCAAACAACTCAGTGGATATGTATTCACTGCTCTCTTTATCCAACAATCACGGACTGTCATTCTTATTGCTCAGTGTGAAATTCTGTAACCACCACCACCCTCTGAAAAGCCCTTCCCATCATTCCTGAGTGCGTTTCATGAAACTGCACTTTTGCTGATATTCTGGGATCATCAGACCTTGAAATTCTGAAACCCCAAACTGAAGTGCCTACAACCATTCTGAACATCTGTCAGGAGGAAATCTTGATTAACCAAGGAATGATACAAGCCTTCAACAGTTTTTGAAAAATGTGCTGATCTAAAAAGATCAAGAAGACAAAATTTGTATTCCTCCAGGGCATATAAAGGATAATTGCAGTATAATTTAATAAGAAGATAAAATACATGTTCCTGTCATGACTAGGGTATATAAAGGATACTGCAGTATAGTTTGATGAGTTATTCAAGGCACCCAGATGCCTCACATTCAGAGACCCCTTCTGTGGATGACAATCTGAGAGAGAACTCCTCCCAGCACCAAAACCATGGGGTCAGAAAACTTTAGGTACGATAGTCCACAGCATAATCCCGACACTTGGGAGGCTGGGGTAGGAAGATCCTGGGCTATACAATGAGAACCTGTATCAAAATAATAGTTAGATAGTCATCCAGCCAGACAAACAAATATTATAAAGCTCCAAGGAAGAGAAAAATGCCAAATGTAGCAGAGAGCTTGCATAACAGGAAAGGGGAATGCGTCTTCATATTGCGGAACTGTGGCATTCCCTGAGGGACTGCAATGGTGGCGCTTCAGTTTAGAAAAGAAGACAAGCAGCTGCTTGCACAGGGGAAGCACAGACAGGCATAAAACATGGGCATAGTTCGTGGAGCCCGCCCTTCACCTAAGCTGAAAAGAGAGGAGTGGGACACTGAGAGGACGAAGCAGACTCAAGAGCAAGGGTTTGAGGACTGGAATGTTTTGTGCAGACTATGGTGGGAAAATTGACATCGAGGAAGACACTGAAAAAATTCCATTTTCAGAAAGAGGACTGAAGAGCAACATTAAAGAGAGCCACAAAGGGATTGGCGATGCCTTGTTTGAAAACAGAAGAACACAGAAAGAAGGTAAGATGGGTATAAATATAATAGAAAAGCCTGTGGAAGCAGAGGAGATGCTCTGAAGATTGGGATGACAGTACTAAGGGGCGTGAGTGCGTGGCTGGATAGTGATGCTGATGCTGATGATGCCGACACTGATGCTGATGCCAACGCTGACGCCTACGCCAATGCCAATGCTGATGCTGATGCTGGGCTTTTACGCTGTGGTAGCAGCCTCCAGTTCAGTGGTTATTTTTTCCACAGCAGGATTTGATTGTCCCGGGATAGCATTTCAGGCCATCCTCAGCAGTTACACCTAAGAAGACACAGTGGTGCACATTGGTAGGAAGTAGATGGAGTCATCAATTGCCCAGCGATGAAGATCAGTTTACACTGGGTCCACCAAGGAACTTTGCATGGGAAATTCAGTCTAGCGGCCAGGTGTCCAGGATAGGCAAACTTTATCACAGTGATCACTTCCCCAAATTACTTTAAAACCACTTAACACGATCACATATCGTGTGGTGTGTTGAAAACAAACAACACAACAAACAGACAACAACAAAAGGACAACCCCAGGGACACTGATCTGGGGTGAGGCTATGGCAATGACAAGTCAAAAACAAAAATGAAAACAACCAGGAAAACACATTGTCATGGACTCTCATGGACAGCCAGGATCACGAGCCAATACTGTTGAAAGGCATCCTTCAAACTAAGTGAATCAACAGGCCAGTTGGGAGAACTGTAGTCTGGAGAGAGCACAGATAATCTGTAGACAGCCCTGTTATCTCATTCCTGCTGATGCCTTCTGCCTTTTTATATGTTAACTAGGTGATAATGAGCGCCAAAATTGATGGTCTTGATTTTTCTCTCCTTATTTTTGTCACTCCAGATAAGACAGAGGTGCTAATTAACTGTGAAATTGCCCAAAAGAAGAGAATAAAAGGGGGCAGGTGAAAAGGAATGAGAAGTGTATGAATCCAGAAATCTGGAACTTTGGCTCCATAATAGTGGGTTTATTCTGTGCATGGTAGAATGTGCCAGACCTTTGTCTATAAAATATATGGATATGGCATTCCTCCTCATCCCAACCCTCTGTAGCAGGTTCTTCCTTACTGATGAGGAAACAGTAGCCTGGTGTGCACAGAGATTAAAAGGCATCAGATCCTCTGGAACTAGAGGTACAGATGGTTGTGAATCCTGATGTAGGTGCTGGGAACAGAACCTGTGTCTTCTGCAAGAGCAACAAGCGATCTAGTGCTCTTAGCGGCAGAGCCACATCTCCCTTCCCCGTTCTTTTTCTAGTATGTACTATAGAACCAGAGTGTGCCACAGTTCCCAAGTTAGAGCTTTAAAGAAATGACACTTGAGTACTTGAAAGGTAATGGAACTTGCTTTGAAACTCAATTCTTGACTCAGGTGATTGA
This sequence comes from Alexandromys fortis, assembly GCF_014885135.2. Taxonomy (NCBI): domain Eukaryota; kingdom Metazoa; phylum Chordata; class Mammalia; order Rodentia; family Cricetidae; genus Alexandromys; species Alexandromys fortis. Next base: position 204,294 of record NW_026068061.1, on the reverse strand, counting down.
TACATAATTGCCATTCTAAAAAAAAAAAAAAACATCTGCTTTACTATACAGGCTACAGAACTCTCTCCTGCTCTGTTTTTCTCACTAATAAAATTTCCACCTGCCACCCTATTTGTATTCATTGCACCTATCAGGTAACGAAACCTTGATTCAATCAGAGTTTCATTAAACCCTCATCTTGTGGCTAATTCCGTCTTTCTTTTGAAATGTCACCCTCTGCTCTCTCTCACGGTGAGCTGCCCCCAGGAAGCTCTGTGGTATCCTAGGTGTTCGTGGCAGGCTTTGCTTTCCATCGTGTTAATTAAATTACTTGCTGTAGAAATCATTGCAGAATGTCCCAGATGACGGAGATCAAGTGCACGTCTGGATGCTCATTAGCATCTCCTGCACACTTGCAGGGGGAAAGCACTGCAACTCTGCCTTGCATCTGCTCTCAAGACTGAAGATCCTGGGACCTGGGGCCCTTAGCAGGCCACCCTGGACCCACTACAGGCTCTCCGACATCATCTTCGCTCTGAGAGTTAGCAGGGCTGTGGGCAACTTAAGAGATTGCTAAGCCATTCTGGGTGCATTAGTAGGGTTCTCTAGAGGAACAGAACAACATAGAGAACATACACACGTGCACACGTGTGCACACACAAGCACACACACACACACATACACGTGTGGTTTATTAGAGTGGCTTACAGCCTGTGGTCTAGCTATGTGATCCAACAATGGCTGTCTACCAACAGATGGTCCAAGAATTCAGTAGTTGTTCAGCCCATGAGGTTGGATGTCTCAGCTGGCTTTGGTACATGCCAGAATCCTGAAGAAGCAGGCTCTAATGCCAGTGAAGGAATGGACCTGCCAGCAGGCACATAGTAAAAGCTTCCTTCTTTCTCGTCCTTTATAGAGGCTTCCACCAGAAGGTGTGGTCCAGATTAAAGGTAGATCTTCCTACCTCAAAAGATTTAATTGAGAAAAAATTCCCTCATGGGTGTACCCAGGTACTTGGCTTTTAGTTAATTCCTGATGTTGTCAAGTTAAAAACCAAGAATAGCATCACCATGTCCTATGGCTTTTATATTGGGCATCTGTTCCTTAGAAAGTAGGAAAAAGCAATGAGGCTATTGTTTCCATACTAACTCCAAAAGACTATGCAGAGCCAGAAGGGGTGGCATGTGCCTGTAGCCCCAGGGCTTGGGGCCTAAGACAAGAGGATCAAAGTCATCCTGGGCCACCCAAATCAATCAATCAATCTTGGCCTGCCATTGGCTTAGCCGTCCGAATGTTTCTAAACTAGAAATGATTTTAATGCTAATAATCTTCATATTTGATTTGTGTGAAGCTGTCTTAAGCAATCTGTGGGCTTATTAAAATGCCTCCACCTCTCCCTCAGGTCACTGAGATGTCACAGAAGCCAGCAGCTCTTCAGAATGAATCTGAGTTTGACCCAAGAGCCTTTTCCTTTAAAGTCCAGTAATCCAAAAGTCAATTTCTAAAATAGTGACCAAGATACACCCATTTTTCTTCTTTACTTCCCACAACCCAACTTGAGAAAGAACAGGAACCTCAATCTGGGGAATGGGAGGATCCCCAGGAGTACTTCCTGTCATTAAGCCAAAGGTGGCCAAATCCTGATGGTTAATCTCCACCATCAACCAACTTGATTGGACTGAGAATCCCCAGGAAAGCACACCTGTATGTGTCAAACCTCCGTGTGCAATGAGAGTGATTTCAGAAAGACTTACCTCAAGAGGAAAGACTCACCATGAATGCCAGTGGCACCATCCTGTGGTCTGGGTTTCTAGTCTAAATGAAAAGGAAAATCCAGCTGAGCACCACAATGCACTGCTGTCTGCTTCCTGACGGTAGATGCCACATGACCACTGCTTCCCGACTGTGGATGCTGTGTACCCACTGTACCCTGACTGTGGATGCCACCTGACCACTGCTTCCTGACTGTGGATGCCACGTGACCACTGCTTCCTGACTGTGGATGCCACCTGACCACTGCTTCCTGACTGTGGATGCCACCTGACCACTGCCTCATGTTCTTGCAGCTTTCCCTTCCCTGCCCTGGTGGACTTTTTCTTCAGGCTATGAGCCCAAAGAGACCATTCCTTCAGTTACTTCTGTTAGGTAATCTTGTCACAATAAGAAGGCAAAAGCAACTAATACACAAGTCTCACACCCTACCTAACCAGGTGTAAATGACACCCAATGAAGGAACCTTAATTGTCTTAATTTTCGCCTCTGTAAGCCCAGGATGCTGGTGTTCCCTAGCTAGGGCCAATGTAAGGATTCCCTAAGTCCATACTTGGAAGATCCCCAGAAAGAATTGACCACACAGTAAGCACCAGTAAGGACGAATTAAAATCTTCAACTTTTTTTTCAAGTTGTTAGACTACTTTTCTCAGAATGGAGAACACAGAGCCCAAGCCCTTACCCACCCTTGATCCTCCAGGATAGGCTATGTTCCTCTTGGTTTGTCACCCTGTGTGGGTTCAGATCACCACATCCTAGTGGGGCTGCCTCTGCCCAGGAGCCCTCAGAGATGTATCCCAGCCCTCAGAGATGGATGCAGCCAGACATGACTGAAACTAACATTCAAGACCCACTGAACGGTACGGCTGGGATCATTTTGAGAAGCAAATTCTCAACACCACACTAAGTCTTAGCCTTCAGATTTAGAACAGAGAATACTCATAGCTTTAAGAGAATCTAATTCAAGCTGGGTGGTGGTGGCGCACACCTTTAATCCCAGCACTCGGGAGGCAGAGGCAGGCGGATCTCTGTGAGTTCGAGACCAGCCTGATCTACAGAGCTAGTTCCAGGACAGGCTCCAAAGCCACAGAGAAACCCTGTCTTNAAAAAAAAAAAAAAAAAAAAAAAAAAAAAAAAAAAAGAGAGAGAGAGAATCTAATTCTTGAGTTGAGATATTAGCTGTTTTTTGTTTCTCGAACTATCAGCCACAGGAAGGCCATGAATACTTACTCAGATAAGTAGGATTAAGCCATGAAAAGGGGGTGAGTTGCTGGCCTTGTCAAAAGACATCAGAGTCAAAGCGCTAGTCTGTGGGTGTCTACTTCAGGCCCCATACTCACAGAAGAAGCTGGAGCTTTTGTTCCTGGGGGAAGAAAAGGAGAGTGACAGCGTGGAGAAGCATAGATGCCTAGATCTTTTTTGCCAGGAAACCAAGTGCTTTTTCTCAAAAGCTGATTCATTGTTTAGAACAACAATGAATACCTAGATGCATAAGAGACTTCGGAATTTTTCGGGGGGTGGGGGGAGGGGGTGTTTCTGCCCTGGATAAAATCTGACTGCTGACAGGAGGAAGTTATTCAGCGGACTCTGAAAGGGACTCCCATGGCTAAGCATCACGCATACGTTTTGCATCTTGTTGTGTCAGATATGAAAATGAGGCCCATTAGTACTCGTGTGACATTAGCAGATAGGCAATGTCAGTCACTCTTCCCTCGGGAATGGAGTGGGAGGACAGCAATCCTGTGATCTCAGCCAGTTTCATCCCTTACAACAGCTAAGAAAACAGACCCAGCCCGGTGGGGGTGGGGTGGCACACGCCTTTAATCCCCGTACTTGGGAGGCAGAGGGAGATGGATCTCTGTGAGTTCGAGGCCAGTCTGATCTACAAAGTGAGTTCCAGGACAGCCAGAACTGAGAACTGTTACACAGAGAAACTCTGTCGAGAGAGAGAGAGAGAGAGAGAGAGAGAGAGAGAGAGAGAGAGGAAAAAGAAAGGAAGGAAGGAAGGAAGGAAGGAAGGAAGGAAGGAAGGAAGGAAGGAAGGAAAGGACATCAAATGAAGCATAATTCAATCCTTGTTAGAATAACTGGTTTTTCTGAGCCATGGTTTTTCAAGGTGTTCTGTCTAGTACTGATACTAATGCAATATTTGCCTCGTGAAATCGGCCCAACTATTTGTGAACTTCAATTTGTGGTTTGTTCTTTATCAAGTCTGTGATCTTTCTGATTGCCATGTGTGGGCAGAAGCATGAGGACCAGAAACTGAACCAGCAAAGGTCTCATTATAATTAGAGATGCCAGCAAAGATGTCCTCATGTGAGCTATTCTGGTCAGTTACAAAAGGTAATGTGTCACTCAAGTAGCGGCCACTATGGAGGTGGGAGCTGGGGAGTTATTAGTGGCAGGAACGCCTGTACCCAGCAAGGCTATGACTTTGCATTCCTGAGACTTTCCACCTTTGTTTTAGTCTTGTAAGGATTGGAACAAAGCTCATCTTCCACATTTAATTCCTTGTTTCTCTGCTATACTCCCTTTCTGGTCATGGTTGCTCCCAGACCATTTGCAATGAAACCACCTGTTATGCAACTGGCCTCCAATATAGATTTGTCTTATGGATTTAACTTTCATGTACGTTACAGTGGAAAAAGAAAACCACAATTCATGGTGAAGAAATGAACATTTAAGTAATCCAGGTACACTTCCAAAACTCCAACAATATTTCAAGTATCGAATGATTCTAAGCTTAATAAAAATTAAACACTTCACTGAGTTAGAATTGTATAAATAAAGGCTGGGTGGTAGTGGTGCACACCTTTAATTCCAGCACTCTGTAGGCGTAGGCAGGCAGATCCCTATGAGTTCAAGGCCAGTCTGGTCTACAGAGCAAGTTCCAGGGCAGTTAAGGACAGTTAAGGCTACACAGAGAAACCCTGTCTGAAAAAAAAAAAAAAAAAAAAAAAACAGAAAAGGAAGGAAGGAAGAAAGAAAGGAAAGAAAGAAGGAAGGAAGGAAAAAAGGAAGGAAAGAAGGAATAAAGGAAAGGTAGAAAGAAAGGAAGGAGATAAATATAACAGAAAACAATCCTATGATCCTAGCAAACCAGCACACTATACTTGTATTGCTTAAACAACAACAACTGGGGGCTAGAGAGGTGGTTCAGTGAGTAAAAATTCGAGCTATGAAACATTCAGATATGAGTTTGAATACCCTGTACGCATGTTACAAAAATACAAAAAAACAAATAAAAAAAAACAAAAAACAAAAGTAAACAGGGCATGCCTGTCACCTCGGGGCTGGAGGGCAGAGACAGAGACTTGCTAGCGCAGTACCTATCCAGCTTGTTGGGGAGGGTAAGATTCAGGCTCAGTGACCTTCTATCAAGGTAATAAGGCAGAAAATAATAGAACAGGACACATGACACCCTACTCTGAGTGCTACAGGAGCGCTCAAACACATTTATATACACACTCACAAATACACACACACATTTAAAATTTGAGTTTGGAATGGGTAGTGTAACGGCAAAGAGGTTAAAGAACACCCATTAGATCAGCCCAGTGCAGCGCTGGGGACAGCCATGACGTATGTATAGAGGTAAGTAACTAGATCATGAAGCCTGTCTGTCCCCAGTCAATGAATTCATCCCTAGTGCCTCTACATTATTATGGCCTCTGACTTTTTCATTGTCTCAAACGATATCCCATTTTTCCTTCACCCATTATTTTATCTAAAAATCTAGTATGTCTCTATTAGATGGCAGGCATTGTGTTAGACCTAAAGATGGACCCAAAGCAAAGAAGGACTTTGCCCTGCCCAATACTAGTAGGGAACCGTATACGTGGATGCAGGCAGAGAAGAGCCATGCTCAGGAAGTGAGGATAAAGGACCTCTGGAGTTCGGAACTCTCCACTGGCTCATAGATTCGGGTATCACCAAATGCCATGAAGCGCACTCAAGAATTTCAGACAGACGAGCAAAATCCATTTTGTTTTAAATCACAACATGCCACATGGAAGACACATTAAATGAGATCAGAACGGCAGCACCAGTCAGGAAGCTATGTCATCACACTAATCCAAGAGAAGATGTAATGACCCCAATCAAGACAGTGGAACTGGCGGGTGGGAAGGAGGGAGGAGGGAAGAGAGAGAGAAAATGGAGAGAGGGGGCGCACCTGGATAAGAATTGACTGGAGAGAAAAACGAAGCAGGAGTCTGTGAAGATCTTCAGGCACAGAGCTTGCTGGGTTGATCTTGCAGGAGAGCTGGAAGATGTGGATGAAAGAAAGAGCGTGTAAATGCTGGGTACAGGGAGACTCTGTCCCCCTCACTTTAATACGGTAGAATGCTGTGTTCCAGTTTTTTGTTTGTTTGTTTGTTTGTTTTGTTTTTCCAAGGTAAAAGAAGGGAGGCTTAACCAGTTTTGGAACTGTTTAAGCTTTCTGGACTTTAAAGGATGGACCAACTGTTAGTATTCAGGCATCTGTACTGGCCTGCCCTTGGGGTCCTGACAGGATACGTCCTCAGCTGCAGCCACTAAGAGCATCTCCTGTGCACATTTACTGTGTTCCCTTTTAAAAGGTGGGCCTTAGCCAGGTGTTGGTGGTGCATGCCTTTAATCCCAGCACTCAGGAGGCAGGCGGATCTCTGTGAGTCTACAAGAGCTAGTTCAGGACAGGCTCCAAAGCTATAGAGAAACCCTGGGGGAGGAGGCACCTCCTGTCTCTTTCTTTTTCTCCTTGTCTTTCTCTGTGTGTTCCTTTTTCTCTCTCTCTGCTTCTCTGCCCGTCTCTGTCTTTCCCTTCTGTGTGTCTCTTTTTTTTTCTGCTGCACCTGTCTCCAGAGGCCAGTCTTCCCATCCCCCTACCCCCTTTCTACGTTTCCATTCCCCTAATGAAAAACCCCTCCACATGAGTTCTGTCGCATGGCATCTTTCTCCCATGTGGCGCTTTTTAAAATTACAATATTGGCTCCCTCAACGGGAATTGAACCCAGGCCACGGCGGTGAGCATGCCAAATCCTAACCACGAGAGAGGAGATGAATGGAATTTCAGAAACGCATAATTATAATTTAAAAGTTATTTGTTCAAATATCAGGTTTTACATAAGGAGAACCTGTGAGCTAATCTTGGGTCAACTACTTGATGGAATTTGGGATTTCCTGGGCGACAGACCTCTAAGCGTGTCTGTGAAGGTGTTTCCAGAGAGGTTTAACAAAAAAGGGAGCTCTACCCTGAATGTGGGTGGCACCATTCCACAGCCTAGGGTACCACATTGATTTAGGTACTTTTCTTGGTGTTATAATAAACACCAGGACTGAACACACCTTGAGATAAAGAGATTTTGTTGTGAGCCATGCAGCCTAGTTTTGGACCAGTATATGGGTGCTTGTTCAATGGGTCTCCAGGTGAGGCAAAGCCCACAGGGACATCTCAGGACACGAACCCAGCCTGCAGCAGGACCTTGGCAAGGTGTTGCTAGGCTTAAAGGTTGCAGTCCATCATAACGTGAAGCCAAGGCAGGAACTCAAGCCAGAAATCTTGATGCAGGTGCCATGGAGGACGCTGCTGACTGTCTTGCCCCTCACTGCTTGCTCGGCTAGTTTCCTACACCCAGGACCGCTACAAAGGGGTAGCACCCCCCACAATGAACTGGGCCCTCCGACATTAGTCTAGAAAATGCCCCCATAGGCTTGCTCATGGGCCAGTCTGATGGAGGCGATTTCTTAGCTGGAATCCCTCTTCCCAGGTGACTCTAGTTTGTATCAAGTTGACAAAACCTAAGAAGCACAGTCTGAAGTTTTCAGAACGGAAAGGACTGTAGAGTACAAACCTTCTTCTCTGTCTGTCGTAGGCAGTAACAAGGTACCTCGCGCTCAACCTCCATGCCTGGCCTGCCATGAAGGGCAGCACCTTTACACCAGGTACTGAGATCGAGCCTTCTGTCTTTCCACTGATTTCTTCATATATTTCCTCACCGCAGCAAGAAAAAGCGATCTTTATCCCGCTCTACTAAAGTATACTTCGCTGAGGGGCAAATGTAGAGGATCAGATCACGACAGAATCAAATTGAGAAGGCAGCGAGGTGTCTGTAATGATCTTCTACTGCACGGGAGTGAAATAAAGGATTGAATGCTTGCTTCAAAGACATGTGCGCAAAATGTATTAAATTCTATGCTAGTGATAAAGGCATACACCAAAAGCCGTTTTTATCACTCAAGTGTTGGGTTAGCTGGTGGATTACAGACATGTTCTCTTTGCGGGAACATGTCATCTAATATGCGTGGTGTTTATAAAATACAATTATTCTGCAAACTTTTTAGGAGACCCATGTTATCACCTTTCTATGTGTGCTCATCATGTCCTTTGTAATTTATGGAAGTAACAATACCAGAATAGAGGATATTTCTAAATAACATTGGCAGACAAAATGAAGGAAATTCTTCCATGATTCTTAGCTGCTTTTAGTATTGTCTCAACTAAAATCATGTTTAACCTTGGACTTCCAAAGATTTAATGTTCAACCGGAAACATATGGATGGAGATTTGCCTTTTCATTAGCATATAAGTCTGTTAATACAATGACTGTGACACTGGGGTAATGGACTACCTCATATCCAATAAGCCTTATGAAAACGTTGTCTTTCATATTGCCTTTGGAGTGAGACTTCTTTTTTTTTTTTAAAGAAAAATAATGAGAGTTAGGAATTAAGTTTGCAAAATTGGTAGTATCCCTTTTTAATATCCTTCCAGAGAAAGATCACATTCGTGCCCTGTGAGGCATTCCCATGCCCAGTAATTCTTAAATACAATTTTAGATTATATTAAATATAACTTACAGGTTTTAAAATGTCATTTAAAATATGACATGGTTTCATGAGAGGAAAGAATCAACTTAGCTTTGCCACTACAACAAACCTCAGATATAATTCAGGGTCATTTGACAACAGCCATGCTCTCCAACAAGGCGTGAGAGATGCGTTGTCTGGAACCTTCTCCCAAGGTCAAGATGAGTCTGCTATGAAGCCAACAACCCACTCTTTGCCAGCCTGGTAAGGAGAGTTCTGAGCTCCTGGACTGTAGGGTCCAGAAAACTCAGCCATGTTCCTTCAGGGACATTTTTTTCAATCACCCATCCTAGTCAACTACACGAAGAAGTTCTTAATTGCTTGGGCTGACATAATTTGTAGAGGTGAATTTATTCATTTTAAGTAAGATGATTGTATTTTTTTGATTTTTCTGAAATTGTGAAAGTTTCAGGCCCTGCAAAGCCCAGGAAGGATTTCTACCTCGGAAGGATTTCTTTGCAAAACAAGCATGTTATTTCAAATGACAGTTTACAATTGAGTTTCATGAGCCTCGCCAGAGCCCCTCACCGTGGTTTGTATGAATGGGTGAATGATTTTCCTCTGCAATCATTCAGAGATTGGGGCTAATAAAGTGAACATGAACCCTGGAGGCAAATGGAATCTCTAATTTAGATATATCCCTGCAAACTGTCTTAGCAACAAGTGTATTGCCGCACTAAGAATGACCACGCAGGTGTTAATTTCAGTCTTGTTGCTAAGGAGACTCCTACCAGGTCTGCATGATCTGCCCCCAAATCTCCCACTGAAATCCATGCTCAACATCCCTGAGAATATTCAGCAGCCACCTACACCATGGTGACTAGCCAGCAAGTACATTAAAGGCTTGATTCCTCTGAACACCACACCTCCTGGTCTCCTAGAGGCTCTACTCACTGAGCTACAGAAGATCAAACTGTCACAGAGACCCGGAGCTGATCCACAGATAGGTGTCAATCATCTTGACAAACATGGGCTAAGAATTCATAAATGTTTAATGCAATTAGCAAAACGTAGGCTTCGCTTTTTATCTCTGAACTCACTAACTGCCTGGAACTAAACTTTAATGAAAATGATAGGGCAGACCTCCAATAAAATTAAGATGAAGTAAGATTTTTTTTTTAATTATGCATGTTAGTGACTGTAGAGATGATTCCGCAATTAAGAGAACTTTCTGCTTTTATAGAGGACCCAAGTTCGGTTCCTAGCACAGGTGGTGGCTAATAGCTATTTGTAACTCCAGTTCCAGGAGATCTGATGCCCTCTTCTGGTCACCACAGGCAGTTGCACAGACGTGGTGCACATGCATGCACATAAGTCTTTAAAAAGTTCTGTATGGGGCTGGAGAGATGGCTCAGTGGTTAAGAGCATTGCCTGCTCTTCCAAAGGTCCGAGTTCAATTCCCAGCAACCACATGGTGGCTCACAACCATCTGTAATGGGGTCTGGTGCCCTCTTCTGACCAGCAGGCATAAAGACAGAATATTGTATACATAATAAATAAATAAATAAATATTAAAAAAAGTTCTGTATGTGAAAGTAACTTCCATTAGTGATATGAGTATCCTTTCGTTATCTAAAATTAATAAGTATAAGAATCTCTACAGAATTTCCTAGGTCAGATGGCAATCTCTCCTTCAAAAGAATGGAAATCCTTTTATCTTGGATAAAACGCATGAACCCAGAGGACATTATGCTAAGTTAAAATAGCCAGTCACAGAAGAAAACAAGCCATTTTTATGTGACATCTAAAGTAGTCATCTCATGCATGAAAACAAAGAATAAAATAGATTGAAGATATTTCCTGAGGCCTGAAGGGAGGGGGCGGGAGGAGTTGTCAATCACGGGTATAAAATCTCAGTTGTAAAAGTTGATTCACCTCTGGACACTTTATGTACATCATTGGACTTGGACTGACAGACAACGGTGCTACAGTCTATACTTAAAGGTGTTGAGAAGCGAGATTGAATCCTGTGTTAGCATGATTTAAAAAAAAATAAAGTGAAGAAAAAGGGGAGGGAGAGAGAAGAGGCCTAGAAAGTGGAGGGAGGTAAAGAATAAAGAGGCAAAGAAGAGAAAATGGGGGGAGGGATGAAGGAGAGGATGGGGGAGGAACAGGAGAAAATGGGGGAGGAGGCAGAGGATGTGGGGGGGGGACAGAGGAAATGGGGACAGAGGAGGAGTGGGGACAGTAAAATGAGAGACATTTCCAAAAATATGAATACAATTAATTTCTCAACCTGATGGATGGTGGCATTGGTAGTGAGGAGCAGGGAGGTGAGAGTGGAGGGTTTGTGTCAGAGGAAGATTGCAGGAGAAGTTTGCGGGCTTCCTTGGGAGAAAGTTGCTAGCATATCTTTTTGTTTTGTTTTGTTTTTCGAGACAGGGTTTCTCTGTGGCTTTGGAGCCTGTCCTGGAACGAGCTCTTGTAGACCAGGCTGGCCTCGAACTCCCAGAGATCCGCCTGCCTCTGCCTCCCGAGTGCGGGGATTAAAGGCGTGCGCCACCACCGCCCGGCTAGCACATCCTTAATACAGAATTAAGAGCCATGGACGTGAGAGTCCTCGGAATATTCTACAGCTCAGAACTACGTGCATAGAGGCCCTGGGATATTATTGGCCCTTTTCATGCTGTTGGTATTCGCACTGGTGGGTGAGCACAATGGTGGATAAAGCTGCTGTCGGCTTAGGGCAAACCAGGACAATGGGCATGAGTGGTAAGCGTTCTGGCACAGTGTCTGTGGGCATCTATTAGGCTGCCCCTCCACAGCCACTCACTGGTTGATAAGACAAGGACAGAAGATGTCCGTTTTAAAATTTCTTTGATCAAGCAACGCAAAATTAATTTTACTAAGTAAATATCAACCCTTGAGGAGGCTTTTTTTATATTCTTTTTGACAGATTGGAACATGTGAATAAAAAAAAAAAACAAAACAAACAAAAACTTAATTATGGTGCTTGATAACGTGTGATGGTTTTCTCAAAGGAAAACCAGGTATGATCAGAACCGGTCACTCTTTACCGAGAACACAACCTACATCTGGTTCAGCCAAGAGCGCCATTCATTTAGATTTGTTACTTGGCAGACAGTTTCTCCACTACAGACTGAGTGAGACATCACTTCAAGGAAGAAGCCTGGTAGTGTTTGCTGCCAAAGCGAGGACTCAAGCTTTCCTTAGGAACTGGGGTTGTTGACAGGCACATCTGTCGCGGGAGACCTGGCAGATCTTAAAGCTCAAGAATGCTTCTGATGAGATTAGCAGAAATAATAACAAACATTGAGGTTTATTGCGTAACCCAATACACCAACACGTGGAAGATCTACACAATGCGGTGAGCTGACACTTTATGACCACAGTTAAAACACACACTCAGAACAGAAGACGGGCCGGGAAATTTCAACATGACAGAATTCTGTAAAGTTCATTGATACAGTTGCAGATTCCAAATTCCATCTTACCTTTAGGAAAATGCCACTTTTCTCCTATCTACGACTACAGTTGGGAATGCTTATCTAAGAATACACGCAGTTTTCTGAAAAGGCTTTTAAAACTTTTCTAATAGCTTACCTGTAGGAAGCTGGCACTTCCTATACATGTCAATCAAAACAACATCTTCGTGGGAGAGGGGTGAGAAGGCTCGCTCAGTAATGAATGAACTTGCTCTTCAAGCCCAAAGACCTGACTTCGACCCCCAGGATCCCCAGAAAAGTGGGAGAAGAGAAGTGACTCCACAAAACTGTTCTTTGCCTTCCACATGCACCAGCACAGAATCACGGTGGGCTGGTAGACAACTGAACTTAACCAGAAATGAGTCCATGTGCTGGTTTCCTCCTGATGCATCTAATAACAGAAATGAGAAACACAGGAGAGGAAAGCATTTGGAGAGGAGCGGCGCCCCTTCTGCATGCTCTTAACTCCTTTCTTGAAAGAGTTTCGGAAAGCCACGCACCTCCCACACGTGTTTACTGTCATACATAAATGCTTTGTTGTAAATTTAAATGTGGTAGACTTTTTGATATAAGACATACTTTTATCTATCACTCTTTAAAGACTAACTTATGAATTTAAATTCCATATAATTTTGGTACCCACCGTCATCCATTTAAAAATACATGGAAAAGGGTTTCTTAATTTGAAATTTTTCATCTTCTTTCTACTTGAGCCTGTACTTTCAGTCCACTCCCTTCACACCTACCCCCGTAATTGAATTTTATATTTCTGTACTCATAGGGCTTTTATTTATCACCCTCACACATTTCTCTGCACAAATATGTACATAAAATGAAGCTTAACATATACTTTCTATTTTTATGAGCATAGGGTTCTAGATGGTAAAGCATTTCTTTCAGACCGAGCTGCTACTGCAATTATAATAAAGTAGTTAGACTGTTTACCTATTCAAATGTTTTGTCAAAACATGTTTAAAACTTTAATTTAAAAGCTACTAAAACATAAAAGCTAACACTTTGTTGGACTCTCTCTTAGAAGGATGAGGACAGCCAAAGTCAGTGTCTTAGTTATATTTTTGTTGCTGTGAAAAATAAAACATAACGAAGGAAACTTAGAGAAGGGAGAATCCACGTCCGTGATGATAGAAGAGAGGCTTGGTGACAATGGCATCAGAACCAGGAACCAAAGCAGAGACCGCAAAATGGAAGCAGCAGAGACTTTTCCATCTCAAAGCCCATCCTCAGTGACATACTTCTTTCAACAAGGCCACATCATCTAAACCTCTGGAAACAGTGTCACAAACTGGAACCAAGTTGTTCCAATGTGGAGACAATGGGCAAAATGTTTCAATGAAACCACCAGAGTAAATGGGGATACTTTATTATTATTATTATCATTATCATCATCATCACTATTTCATCAGTGATTAAATGTTACTTATCTCTGGGTTGTTGCAGAGAATATAAACCATTGTAAAACCCCATATTTTACTGATATGTGTATGTTCAGAAGCTTTCTCTGATACTCAAACAATAGAAGTTTAATAACAATGACACTTGTTCTAGCTTCATTTCTGTGCCGTGATGAACACACTTATGAGAAGCAACTTATAGAGAAAGAGTCTACGTGCCTCACAATTCCGAGTCACAGGCCACAGTTTTGGAGAATTCAAGGCAGAGATTCACATGATCTCCTTGGTCAAGAACAAAAGGAGAATACACAAATTCTTGCTTGTGCTCAGCTTTCTCCTCTCTTCCTTTGTTAAGAACCCACTGCCCAGGGAATGATGCTGTCCATGGTGGGCTGGATCTTACACCAGTTAGCAGTTAAGGCAACCCCTCTGAAGACATGCCTACAGGCCATCCTGGTCTAGATCATTCCTTATAAAGATTCTCTTCCCATGAGCCTAGGCTGCGTCGAGTTGACAGCTAAACACTAAACAGCACAAAGGTCAACTCTGTGGAAACCTTCCTGAATTAAAAGTCAGAATAAGTTATGTAAGAATCTACTATCGAGGTGTCAGATATCAGCCAGCAATTATTAACAGTAACAGTCAAGAGTCTTCTAGTGTGCCAAAGTGTTTGTTATTCAGCTATTAGAGTCATTTCTTTCCCAATGTCTTTGGCATATGTCAAAAAAGCCTTATAAGACTTGTCTGAGCATAAATTATACTTGATATTTCCTTTAGAGGCACTTCCTTTAATCCTGGTTTTCACAAAAATACATAGAAAACTCAAAGCAGAAATATTGATTTCATCACACATATCTTTCTGGGTACAGTGGTGCACACCCATAGTTGCACACCGGGGAGGCAGAAGCAGAAGGATTGCCATGAGTTCAAGGCCAGCCAGATTTACGTAGTAAGTTCCAGCCAGGGATACAAACAAAAGACCCCCATATCACAACACTTTTGTCAAAGCCGTATTTTCGTGGGTAGTTCTTATCACATCATATTTTAAAAATGAAAACTTATTTAGAGACAAATGTTGTTTGTAAGAGGTTGTAAGTCACAAGTGGTTACAAGAAGCGGTGCAGAAAGACTCATAGGCCCCATATCTGGCTCCTTCGGATCACACTATTTTTATGCATTTCAACAGCACTTTAAAATGACAGAAATGGTTTACTCAATCTACGGAGAAAACTTTGCATGCAATCCAACCGAGAAACCTAATATCTGACAAGTCAGGCAGGGAGCTAACACTTCAATGCCTTTAGAAGAGGCTGACTCCATTTTAAAACTGTCCTTCATGTGCACTGATGGTGTTACTAAAATAGCTGAAAGGTTTCTGTGAGACTATTCACTAATGAAATCAATATATAACTCCGTATAGTGTTTCCTAATCAGTTATGATAAAAACGAGGTAGCAATGTCCTGTCTCCATGGTGATTTTCTAAATCTATGCAATGGTCAACTACAATGGCAGCCCTTCATGAAGGAAGAGACTAATGATATGTGTGTGGTTTCCTTTGTGTCTACACGTGCATCTAGCTTGTTTCTTATCTTTTCTGAAATAAATATTAAAGAATTAATATGACAACAGAATTTTGAACCAGTCCTGATGGCTCTTGCCTCATAACCCCAGTATCTGAGAGCCGAGCCTACACAGGAGGGTCATGAAATCAAGGCCAGTCTGGACTTCTTAGGGAGACCCTCGCTCTAAGAACAAAAACAAATAAATAAAAAATATATAATTTTCCATTAATTTTGTTGGCTGTAGAGGTTCATAATAATAGATCCTGACTCTTCTGATCTTATGAAAGAAAATAAAATAGCAACTTTTACTGTTGAAAACTTACCAACCAGCAAGCAACTATAGTAGTATTTCTTGTTACTAAGAAGAAATCATTAAATATTTTGTAGCCTAAGATTACTAGCAAAATTAGAATATATGTTTTTATTAATTGTTACAAGGAGGTTTGTCTTCTCAAAAAATCTTAGCAATTCACAACACATAAACATTTTAGCTTGTAATTTTTTAGTTGGGTGTAGTGGTGCACACCTACAATCCTAGCTCTTGAGACACTGAACCTAGGATATTCTGTGACTTTGAGACCAGCCTAGGCTACACAGTTCCAGGACAGCTTCCCAAGACCCTGTCTTTAAAAGCACAAATCAAGTAAGCAAGAAAACAATCTTCAAAAACTGCCGGTCGTACAAAGCATGGCACTGATCCATAAGAATCAACAAATGAACTTATTTGACTCTGGTGTTTCCGAGGTTCTTCTTATTCCAGCTAACCACAAGCTCTAGGGAGGGCTTTTACCTCTGTCAACTCAGCAATCACTTTAGAGTTCTGTTTGCGGAGGCCACTGCCCAACACCAGCTCAGCAGAGTGGGCAAAGTTGGTGCTGATAAACAAGATGGCGGTGGCCCCTGGGGTCTCCCCCCGACCCCCACAAATCTAGAACTGGTTAAATTGTACAAAAAACTGCAGACAAATGCCTATGAGAGGACATTTGATAAAACGCCTAGTCAGTACTGTTCTAGTTTGGGAAGGTCATGAAACAAAAGAATTTTAAAGAAACATCACAGCCAAAAATAGCCCAAGGAGACAGGATGGAGAATGTGATATGGCAGTTTGGATGCGGTCCAGACTGGTACCTATTAAAAGCTGAGAAAATCTGAAAAAAACATGACTCATGACTAAGATGGGAACATTAATTGTTTTGTTAATTGTGATAAACATCCCAATGTAAGATGTCATTAGCAGAGCTTCTTTGGGGGCCCTCTGCCAATGTCTTTCTAACTCTTTGGTAACTCTAGTTGTTCAAAAGTTTTGAATTGGATTTGTCAGACAGCTCAAGGGGAAAAGGTCTTGGCTGGATAAGGTAAACATTTCAAGTATATAGGAATGTGGGTTTGGTTTTTGGCGTTTCTTGAAGATTCCTCTTTGTTTCATTTTCAGAACTAAACTTTTATTGCAGATGGGGTGAAGATAAAAGAGCCAAAATCATTAAAGAAAACTATCGTTTTTCTCCTTCTACAGTATCCTATTCAATGTCTGAATTTAGAACATTACAAATGACAAAAATAGACTATTGCTCCATAGGAAAGAAGCAATGTATGAAGTCTCAAGCATTTAAGTTAGTTAGTTTTAAGAAAACTCTCTTCTAAATAATGTGGTGGTATAATTTTACGTAGCATGCGAAAGGTTTGGCAGCACAGTTGGGTATACGATATTACAACCCGGAGTGAAGGATGCCTGTGCCCCTCTCAGATGCAGTGGCAAAAGGGTAATTTAAATACCCGTGAGCTCTCAGATATATCAACTTAAAAGTAGTTGACGCGAAGCTGGCAAGCGACGCGAGGTGTCTTCACAAGGACCTCCGCTTATGAGTCATTCTATGCTGGTTGGCATCTGGTTGAGAGTCTCCTGGGATGACAGGAGCTGGAGCCCAAGCTGAGGATGGAGGGAAGTTGAGGCACAGGGACGGTCAGGCAAGAAAAGCCACAAGGATGCAGAGTAGATGCCTCTGGTGATATTGAAGAAACACTGCCAGTTTGAAGGCCTGGGAAGGGAGGAAGGAAGGAGGAGGGAGAGGAGATGGCATGGGAGAGGGAGCGGACACAGCAAGAAGGTAGGAAATAACGAGGTGTCTGCATGACTGGTTCCTAAGATGGCAAAGTCTACCAGTACGGGGAGTCAGTGCTGAGAAGAAACAAACAAACCACTATGGTTTTTGTTCTCTTTGTGGAATGGAGCGCCATTGAGGAGGGCCTCCTGTGGAACACTATTCCTGAACGCAGTCGTTCAGTTCAGATGCAGGCTCTGATGCTGGGGGTTTCTGGACAAGCAGCAACTTGGGAGGCGCATCAGCGACTCCAGACGACAGCCATTGCAGGGTCCTGTCACATCGCTGTCACTTTTGAGGCGGTGCATATAGGACAGAACATTGCCTAATTGTCTCGGATAACTGGGGAGCTTGGAAAGCATGTGCCCAAATAAGGGCAAATGGGAACTCACAAATAGCCAGAGCTGCTCAGCTTCCTAGAAATGCAAACGCAGTTCACAAATAGGAAAACAGTTCCGGCCTCCAGGAAGATCTCCTGAGCTTTAGCTGAACACCCCCGCCCCCCTCCCCGCCCCTGAAGAGGGTGACTCATTTATTCCCTCACCCTTGCTATGCTCTGTTTCTGTTGGCCTGCTGCTCCCAGGTAACCACTATTTCCCCCTTTTCTCCTCAGCATGGATTGTGTTCTTTGCTAATTCACAACTTTTTTTTTTTTTTTTTAATTTTGAGACAGGGTCTCATTCCGCAAACCTGGCCGCCCCTATGTAGACCAGGCTGGCCTCAAGCTCACCGAGATCCTCCTGCTTCTGCCTCCGAAACCCTGGGATTAAAGGCATGCGCCACCACGCCTGGCAATTTTTCTCACTTGTAATCTCTAATTATTCAGGATTTCAGCCTATGCCAAGCTGTGCTGACCCAAAGCCTCAGTGTGTGTTTCTGACATCTGTTCTAGATGCTAATGAACACATCCTAATATTTCTGACTCAAATACCATAAGAAGAGAAGTTACCTGAATCAGTTAATTGTCTTTCTTGTTGAAGCACAGCCTGTTCCAGGCTTTAGCCAAAAGTATTGCCAGCTTCAGCAATAGAAATCAATTTGCCTGGTATGTTTTCATGATCACAAGTCTAGATCACATGATCAGAGATGCAGACAAATGAATAGAAACAAAGAAGCCAGAATCACAGCCGTGAATTAGCAGAGAGGGGAGTCTCCTGCCATCTCAATAGCAGGCGCTGTGACTTGGAACTGATCCTTGGACACTAGAACTACGGGTCACTAACCATCCATCCATCCCCTTGTCCTGGTGGGTCCTACAATCCTACACTGGTTTAACTACCACCAGAGGGAGCTCATCCTAGGAGCCCAGCTCCCAACTCCAGGGCTAAGGAATATACATTAGATGGACCAAGTCTAGATCATGAACTCTTGTCCCAATGATTACATGTTCAGATGGAGGAAGAGTGCACGGCCTCTTAGACACTGAACAAGTCTAGATCACACGCTCTTGTCCCAGCGATTACACGTTGAGACGGAGGAAGTGTACGTGGACTCTTAGACTTCATTGTTGAGACATGCATTCCACTTGCCACTGAGTCTCAAGCAGTGGAGCTGTAGTATAGGGCAAAGCTACAAAAAAAACAGACGTCAATTTCAGTAACTCAGACATGGCTGCCTTTCTGTTCCACATCCATTCCCATCCAGCTGGCTTGCTCAGGAAGGAGAATGTGGCTGCTCACTTAGAGAGGACTGTGGGTAGGGAGGGCATCACTGGCCAAGACAAGACAGTGTCACAAAATAATACAGGGATTTCTTTCACATGAGCCACGAAGCATGCATAAAAACAAGGTCCTTTAAAACATGTTTCTGTGACGTGTCTGTCTTTCTAGCTCGTGCATGCAAATCTTAGGGCTCATGCTTAGCTTCCTTGGTTCTTATATCCTTAATTCCTGGAAGCCAGAAGATGCTCGCAAAACGACTCTTGGATTTAATAGAGACCACAGACCAGAACGTTTTCTGTAACATCAGATGCCATAAACTTCTCCGTACTTTGGGGAATATAACAATTTAAACAATAGAAAAGACATATTGACACGTCATAAAAATTTGTTATGATCTATAATTTCCTTAGAGTCATGTTTTCTCAATACCGTCAGAGAGCACTGGTTTCTGAAACTGGGGTAGGTGGAATGAGGAAATTGCTTGAAGGCCGAAAGGTGGAAGCAGGAAATAGGAGGTAGATGTGGGGGAGGGGCATTGAAAGGGGGACCACCGAGCTGGAGAGCAACAGGGTGTGTAAGATTCTGATAACCTAGAAGGATATCAGTGAATGGACAGAGAAACTTTGAATATTGCTTTAATGGTAGCAAAGAAGAAAAGGTGGAATTTTTCTAAGTTTTTATTTCATGTTGTTTTGTCTGCATATACATGTGTTTACTGTTTGCTACATGTGTGCAATCCCCATAGAAGTTGGAAGAAAGGGTATCAGGACCCCTGAAATTACAGATTAGGGTCCTGGGAACTAAACCCAGATCTTTTGCAAGAGCAGCCAATGTTCTTAACCGCTGAGTCATTTCTCTAGCCCCAGAGGTAATATTTCAAGTGTGCACTCTATTCTGACCTGTTGTGGGAATTCATTCTGCTGACAGCTTTGAGGTACTGGCCTTAGGATATGGTTTCTTGTCTCCGGATGTGATCTCTTAAAAGGAGAGAAGTTTTTTGGTTCTCGTAACACTCACCTGTAACTAAGAACCAGGCACATTGGTACCATTTTGCAAGTGTGTACATTAAACATCCCTGACAACAATTTCATACAACAGACTCTACTCTATCCAGTTTATAGATCAAGAAAATTATGAGGCTTCCAAGAGTTTTATATAATATAACTGAGTTACATCACCATCACACACGTAGTAAGCATCAGCGTCAGGCTTTAATGACTCATTATTATTCCAAATTCCACATGATTTCAACACCCATTTCTGAATAAAACTGAATTGGGTGAAGAGCTAGGTTTCAAGCTCACCAGAAACTACGTCTCCAGAGTCTGCTGCTCGCAAGTTCCTTTAATGCCTCCTAGATATTTGTTCATGGAAGAAGAGGAGGAGAAGGAGGAGAATTGATTCATATCAACCGACTATCCAGTTCTTCAGTGCCACAGGAGGCAATAGAAGAGTTTTATATCATTTAAAATAAAGGATGCAATTATTAATCCATTTTATTTTAAAGAAACAGGATAAAGAAAAGTTATACACAACTAACGAAAATACAAAGACACACTGGCATGTGTCTCTAGGCCATCTTTGAGGGCCCCATTTTCTTGTATGATGTGAGCAAATTGACTTTGATAATGAGCTAAAAAAGCCTAACATCGCTAGAATGTACCTGATGTCAGACTGGGAGGGCAGGATGTCCTACCTCAAAGCCCCAAAGCAAAGAACTTGGAAAATCACTAACTTTCTATAATGGGGTGAGTGGAGAGGTCTCGCCCCAAAATATATGTACGGCCAGAATCTATGAATGTATGCTCTGAGGATCTCTGAAGGTCTAGTTAAGACTGTCAAATGTTGTCTTGCTAGACTAGGGTGGAACTTGGAGCCAGTAAAAACTGTCCACAGAAAAGGAGAAGAAACACACAAAAAAGATGATGATGAAGATGGGTGGCGATTGGGGTGATCCATCTGCCTACCAGCTGAGAGCCATCAGGGTAGCCAGAATCTAAGGGAAAGGCATGCAGCAATTTTTCGCAGAGCTTCCAAAAGGGACCAAGTAACAATCTGATGTCTCCTGTTTAAAGCCAATGTGAGAAAAGAAGTCAGTTTATGATGAGAGAGAGAGAGAGAGAGAGAGAGAGAGAGAGAGAGAGAGAGAGAGAGAGAGAGGCCCTCAGGCAGCAACCAGCTCCTTCCCCTTCTGAAGTTTACAGGGCTTCTGCAGGAGTCTCAATGGAGACCCTGAGCTAGAATCACGTGGAGCGTGGAAGCCGACTACTACAGGGCTGGGGCTAGAGATCTCAGACACAGATAGGTTTGAGGACAACTGTCCTGAAGGCTGACAGGCTTAACCCTCCTCTCTGAATCCTCAGGGTTTCCAAGGGGATGTGTAAGAAAAGTCAACTGGCTTCATGGCATGATTTTAGGAGGCAGAGAGAACTTCTCTCTCAATGGTAAAACATTCCTGGATATAACAACCCGAGGTGATGGATATTACTGCTCAGGAAGAGGATACATGAAAATGAAAGGTAGAATTTACCAAATAGTGAGTACAGGGCTGTTCTAGTCTGCATCTCTGTTGCTGCGACAGACATCATGACGAAGGGCAACTCGCGGAGAAAAGGATTTATTTGACTTATAGGTTACAGTAGTTTATCATGAAGGGAGCTAGGGGAAGAACTCAAACAAGAACCAGGAGGCTCTACTGAAGCAGAGGCCATAGAGGAACACTAGTTATTGGCTTGCTCAGCCTGTCCTCTTATATAACCCAGGGGCACTTACTCAGGGGTAGCATTGCCCATGGTGGCTGGGTCCCTCCACACAATAGCTAATCAAGAGGATGCCCCCGTAGACTTGCACATCGGCAGATCTGATGGAGTCATTTTCTCAGTTGAGGTTCTGACTCTAGTTTGTGTTAAGATGACAACGAAACCAACCAGCACAGAGGTAGGTGACAGAACAGAACCCGTGGGAGTGTCAAATGAACAAATAGGTGAGGTTTACCAAGCAGGAGCGCTAAGCACGCGTCAGCAATTCCAGCACTTGGGATGCTAAGGCAGAATAATCGTAATTTAGAGGTTGGCTTGGGCTACACAAGGCATCCCAGACCAGTCTGGGTTATAGAGTGAGACCTCGTCTCAAAAGCAAACAACACAAAGTGGGCGAGCTTTGGAGTACGAATGTTGGGGAGAGAAGCTTCCTTGAGCTTGCCTTCTTGACAATACAGCTCATTAAGCCTTTCTGCAGTTTTTATTTTATTTGAAATGAGATAGGTGGACAAGACTGCCCTAATACTGGCTGGGTAGTTAAAGATGGCCTTGAACTTCTGATCCTCTGCCTCCACCTTTGGAGTTGTTGAGAGTACAAGCAGGCACCACCATGCTGAATTTATGTGGTGCTAAGAATGAAATCCAGAACCTTCTTTGGCTAGGCAAGCACTCCACCAACTGAGCTATTCATCCCCACCCCTGCATTTTAAATGAGGCCCATGCAGACCCATGTAGAAAAGTCTCACACGTCCAGGAGGAGAAGGAGTGGGAGGAGGATGAGGAGTGGGAGGAGGAGGAGGGGGAGGAGTGGGAAGAGGAGGAGGAGTGGGAGGAGGATGAGGAGTGGGAGGAGGAGGAGGGGGAGGAGTGGGAGAAGGAGTGGGAGGAGGAAGAAGAGGAGGAGGAGAGACCCAGCACAGCCTTTACTCACAGTGGCGTGGCGCCTCAGAGTTTAGCTCCCTGCCTGTTTCTATCTGGAATATCAACAAGCATGGACAGAAGCAGTGTGGTCCAGGAGCTGGGCACTGATGAACAGTGGGATATGCACATGCTCATAGAGACTTCAGCATCCCAGTGCTCTGTTGAATTGCTTTTCAGGCAAAGAAAAATGGGTCTCGGGGTGGAAATCCATCAATAGAAAGTGACCAACACATCCCAGGACTTGATGCTTCAGAGCACATAGACCAGGGAGTCAACTGGGCCCTTGGATGTCTGAGTAAAAGGCACCTATCTCGACTGAAATATCTTCAGGCGTGGAAGGAAGCCCAGGCGTGGAAGGCTCCCGTTCCAGAATTCCTTTATACGACTCTGACAGTTGTTCACAGAGACTTTTACGATTATCTGTGACTAGCAGTCATAGAAACCATGGTCCTATTCATTCATCTGATGGTTTCTCAGACTGAGAGGGAGTTAAAGAGAAAGGCTAAACGGGGGATGGGGGAGTCTAAGGTAAAATTCGTCATAGGAGGAGGCGATGTCCCCACACAGCTCGCCTTTGGGAGTGGGGGCTACACAGGGCTCCTAAAGACGTAAGAGGAGAAACTTTGGAAGGAAGGGGATGCTTTCCCCTGCGCCTAAAAGAAACCTCAGCCCCACCATATACCCCCACCAAAGTTCACCGCACCACACCTGCCTTCCCCAGATGGGGCTCCCCGCGCAAACGCCTCCACATCCTCCAGCCACGGCGTAAGCTCCTCCCTCGTCAGAGCCTGGTGCTGTCCTAGCGCCTGAGCGCCCCGACTGCCAGGCGGCTGGGAGTGGGCCCGGCTCTCAGCCATTGGTCGCGCGGCCCCTGAGGGCGGAGGGACGCCGCAGAGCCGGGCACAGCCAGGCGGGTGCCCATTCCCACTGAGCCCGCCGCCCGTGCGCTCTGATCGCGCACCGTGTCCGCTCGTTGGCGGTGCATTCCCTGGGACCGCCCGGCGGGCGCGCAGCTCCGAGGCTGGGCCGCCGCCCCACCCCAACGCCAGAGTCCAGATCCGCAAGTCAGTGAGCCCGGGGAACAAGAGTGGGGAATTGAGACGTAGGGGGCAAGGAGCAACGGCAGTGGGTTCGTCCCCAGAGAGGGCCGCCGGATGCCCCACCTAGGGTGGCAGTGGGATCCCTTAGCTTCGGACTTCTTCATTCCCCCGTCTCTCCTGGGACTACTTGAGATTTGGCTCCTTGCTGTGGAACACCTTTGAATCTTTGCTTTTTGTAGCTGGACGCATCCTTAGGGTCCTGAAGCAGGCCCTGCAGCCCAGCTCTCAGGGTCTTAGGGACACACCGCCAGCTACAGCTGGATCCACCTGGGGCCCAGTTTGCAATGTCCTTGGCCCCTGAATGACCTGCGTGGTTCCCTGCACGGGGAGTCAGGAAAGTCTGCCCTCCAGTCCACCGCGGCAAAGGTTAATTCCGCTGCCTACTGTGTACACTTTGTAATACATTTCTGGTGCCTTTTGTGTGGGTTTTGCGGCGTGTGTGAGCTTTTCTTTATTTCTAGGGTCATTTGTTCCTTCCTGGGGAGTCGCCACGCAGACATTGACGGCTGGCATTGCTCTGTGCTGTATTCGCTTGAGTCTTCTCACCTGTCTTCAGTGGCTGCAAATCGGGATAAGTTTTTCCCTGGCGCTGAACACTCGGGTTCCCGGGCAGAGCTTTCTCTGGGTAAGTAATGCACCCTCAATCCTTCGCTTTCCCAGGATGCGAGAGACTCTGCCTGCAGCCCTGCGCCTCTCAGGCAAGAGAAAGGTTCGCAGATTATGGGCAAATGTTTGAATTCTCATTAAGACGGAATAATAGGCAATGTGCCCCCTCCTCTCGAGAGCAGAGAGACACATTCATTCTCAGAAACGTCTTGTTGAAAACCAGGACTATGCCTGTGCGCTTTGCGTGCCCAGATGTCTGGTCCCCCGGGCTCACTCGGGTTTGATGCCAGGTTCCAGTGAACGGCGTCTATTTCTTAATGTCCTTCGTTTTCTCTGCCGCTTTATTTTCCTGGGGGAAAACGTTCTGCGGAAGCGCTTCAGTTCGGAGGCTTTTAACTGGGCAGCCAGATACTTAGAGATGGTCAGAGCCTCCGTCATGGGCATGGTTCCCCTTGCATGTACCCAGGGCAGGAGAATGGGCAGCCATCGGGTCCAGCCAGGAACCACTCCTAAGGATGTTTATTCTAGGGTGTTTTTCGCTTTCTAGTTCCCTGACTCGCTGTTCAGACAATGGAAAAGAGGAAAGATTGTTGAGTCTTTTCTTAAAATATTTTCTTTTTGTGCCATCCTGCAATACATCGTCCCTAAAACTGTGTTAAGGATTATATGTAATTGTCTTAGTGGGCCAACTAGACTATAAATAAGATTACTTTGTGACCTAGCCCATAGGAGGTCTTCTATATGGGTCTGTAGTTGAATGGGCTTCATTTTTGCTAGAGAGAGGTTTCTTGTTCCTCCCCCCCCCCACCACATACACCCAAGGCACAACCTTTATCAAGAGAAAGTTGAGGTGCTTGTGAGTGAAGTTGCCCGGTGGGACTACGCCCTGATCACCTTTGACATGCTGGGCAAAGCGGAGATGGAGAAAGGGTTGCCTGCTTTTCTAATACTCTGGAGGCCACTGAGCTCTAGGAAGTGGGTAGAGTATTCCATTTTGTGTTTTAGCTGGGGGGGGGGAACTTACTTCTCGTGTTTATTCCCCTTCGAAATACAAAGTTCTTTGAAAAGCAGCTCAGAGCACAGTCATGACTGTCATTGAAGAAGCTTGGTGTAAGGTAAGATAGATTCTGGTCTCGCTTGCTCTTGGTCGGCTTAGCTTAGCATGTTTACTAGACATTGTGAGGTGCACAGCTCTGTCCGGTGTTGAGACAACGGCCATGCTGTTGTGCACGCCACCGATGCGTTCATCTGCAGGTTTCCTGAATTCCTCTTCCTGTCTTCCGTTATTCTATTCAATGAGGCACATGAGCGATAGTGGAGATGATTGGCCACCATGATGAATTGTATAAGAGAGTTACTGAATAACCTTGGGGTTGTCATTCACTGTAAGAGTAAAGGGGGGCCCATCTCAGGTAAAAATTCTCTCGTTCAGCCTCGTTTCCAGCAGGATCAATTTGGACTTCATCTGATAAAAGTTCTAGACTCACTCTTTTCCCTGCACTTGTATCTTACCATCCCTGTTTTATACATTGAATTTTACATTTAACATATTATCAGGAAGAAATGGCAAGAGTGGATCATATTGGTAGGTATTATCACATTAACTGCATTAATAAAAGGTATAGACCTGAATTTTATTAACTTTTATCATTGCTCATGATGAAAGCTAAAGGAAAAGTAACAAAGCCTTTTTGGTAGGTTCATAGATTAGAAAACCCAACAACGATGCTCATGCTGTAAGTGTGTATAGGCAGGACCCCTTTCAGATAATATATTCGTGTAAAGGACCCAGACAGGCTTAGGTGAAGTCCTGGGCAAGCATGCATGGCTTGGTCTTGGTTTAAATTCAAGAAGTCTATCTGGGCATCCACTGGTTATTCCAGGATGGCATGAGGCAGAGCCAGAGTCTGGTCCTGAGTTCTGATTCTAATGTTTGGGATGTGACCACAGGGTATAGCAGTCTGAGGCCAGCTGTCCCTTGACACCAGAATTCCTTCCTCAGGAATTCCCTAGGGATGTGACCATGGCCATGCCCAAACTCTGAGTCCAGCTTATCATTTAACCTAGCTTGGCAGTGAGAACTGGGAGAGAGAGAGAGAGAGAGAGAGAGAGAGAGAGAGAGAGAGAGAGAGAGAGAGAGACTGATTCCTAACATTCAGGAAATCATATCTACATTAACAGCATCTCTGGTTTGAAATGGTACAGCCCCACCCAAAACAGCATGAATATGGCAGAGATCTGAATTCTCATTAGGAACTGAATGTATCATTGTGCCACTGGCACATCCAAGTTCTTAACTGCGAATGTCCCATCTATTGGTCTCACTTTAAGGTATAAACTCAGTCTAGGTTGAAGTACGTGTTGGGGAGACGGTTGTTTGATATTGATAGTTTTGCCAACAATAATGAAAAGCTCTGATAAAAATCAGCCTATAAGAATTACTAAAGAAATTCCTTAAAGAAGGTAAGGGACCGAATTCAGCTTCTGGTGGGAAACAGAAGAAGAGATGGCTACAATCCCCAATTTTGAATTAGAAAGCCAGGATGGTGCCCACGGTAGCCCACTAACTGCTGTGCTCAAATTGAAAGATGCCCTTCCATTTGCTTTGCAAACATAGCCTTCCCTTCCTTCCTTAGCTGTCTGCAGTGACCGACCAGATAAAATCCCAGATTTGTAGGTGACTAACAAAAACCACAATTGGGTGTGAGGATGTATGTGCAGATCTTACTCTGTATCTCAAAGCTTAATTTTATTGCTACAAATAAATTCTTTATAAAACGTAGGGGAAACTCATGCATATTCTGAGTACTTGCCATTCTGAGTAACTATGATTTTATACAGGATCACTTATTCATTCAGTAAATATTCTTCTGCTTGTAAAAATAGGATATGGGTTGTCTCTCCAAGAAGCTTCAAGTTTCTTTCTTCTTTCACTCATTCATGCAATGGTCTGGCAGATAGTCATTGATCCTGTACAGGTGTGCTCTGTGGGTAGCAAGGTAAGTGGAATGTTGCTCCCTTCCATCTAGGGATTCGCAGCCCATCAAAGCACACAGACATGCAGATATAACTGGCATTCTGAAATGTATAAATGCTTATGGAGAGAATATAGAACACAGTTTGAGAATACAGAGGAGGGAAGCAGAAGTTTGCATTGGAGAAAGTAGGTGGAGATTATAAGATTAAACCTAAGTGCTGGAAAATTGGGAAATTCTTAGCAGTTTGGTATGCCTGGAACATCTTTCTTAGATGTAATGGGGGTGGGGGTATGCTGGAAACGTAGCCTACTACATATAATACAGGACATATAATATAGGACAATCCATGTCTGTTTAGATTTCTTAGTCAAGATGCTGTATGAAACATGTGCACGAGGAACCAGTCTTATCTAGACACAACAGGACAGACACAATGTTCAGTGTTACAAGGGATATGTCGATATTCTTTGTAAGCCAGACCTTTGAGCTCACTCTGCAGGGTGTAGCGGGGAGGAGGGCAAGTCCTACTACCCTGTTCTCACACAGAGTATGAGTAGGACCTCAGAGGTCCCATGGGGAAACATACTTCACTAGTGAAAAAGCACAGCATCCTCTATCCCCTGCTATTCTGATCTACATAGAGATCCAGGGAAGAGAGTGCCTATCCCCTTGTAGGGATGGTGGCATTTGTAATCTACATCTCAACTCCAGCTTGTCCAGTCTTCCTCATTTAAGAGTACCTTTTTGCACTCTTGTGTGATCAGTGAGGACTGGAAAGCCCACTTCTCCAATCAGTGCTCCCAATTATTCACATCTGTGTTTGCAATTGACTAGATTCAGTTTACAAATCATTTTCTGGCTCCTGGTTTCAAAGAATTCTGAACCTGGACTATAGAAGATGTTGGTTTGGCCTCCTACCACTTTGGAGAACTCACCCAAACCTGGATGATCCAGGAGGTGGTCCCCATTGTGGGACTGTGAGAAGCACAGCTGCTTTGGTCTGTGAAACTTGCTGTTTGCAGCTTTGTGTGCTTTCTTTGGCTGCCTAGGTAACGGCTCTATTTCTGTCTCGTTTATCTACTACTGTTATTTCCCAGGTCTCTACTCTGAACCTGGACCTTCGTAGCTATTGTGGGCTTTCCACAAGCCTCTCAGAGTCCACCTGCTCTGTAGAACTAGGGTGTTTTCATAGTACTGCCTTTGCCTGGGTATTTAAGCTATAGGAGAGAGATCTGTGGCTGCCTCTGAATATGACGGATGACAGAGGAACATGCCTGGATTCCTTTACCCAGAGGATCCACAGGACATTCATTTCAGAGGATAGTAATGGAAATGAATTCATGAGAAAGGCTCACTGGTTTCCGGTTCCCCTACAGGATCCCTTTACCAGGGACCATCCTGCAGTTGCTTACTGCGACCACCTGTGAGATAAGGGACATCCTGAGCTAACGAATGGTAGCAGCAAAAGGTTGAACGTTTTGATGCTTACTGAAGCATCATTCTTTCTTTAGAAGCTTCTAACGTTTTGGCTAAATTTTAGATGATTATTCTAAGCATGTTTTCTTGAAATCTTTCAAATAATTCATGAAAAATTGCAAGAGTCTTAACAGTGACCATCCATATAACCTTAGATTGGAGCAACCAGTTGTTAACACATTGACACGTTTGTTCCATCATAGTTCTATGCATACGTACATGTATGCACTTTTGTGTTACTTGAAGGTTGCTAATGTGGTTAGCTTTTTCAACATAATATTTCCTGAGAATCTTTTCTTATTTTCTTAACATTTCATTTGGAAATTTACTATTGGTATAATCTAACATATGTCTTTATTCAAATTCCTCAGTGTCTTGGGTCATCTTATATTTTTAGTTCAGACTGGCCTTGAATCTATGATCCTCTATGTACTATGGGGATTATAGGTATGCCTCACTATCTTGGATCCTTAATATCCTTTATAACAAAGCTTTTTAATAAAATTAATTTATCTTAGATCCATCAAAAATTCTGCATTGCATTAAGGGGGATAAATGTTGAAAACTGGGTCTTTCTCTCATTGCTCTCATTATTCAGGAGGCATAAATCATGTCATATGACCAAAACTGAATGCTTCCAAAACTTAGCCAGTACAAGCTAGCAATTACTAAGCATTATTCTTTTTAAATACCCACTTTTTTTCTACAAAAAGCTTCATCATGCTTTGAGTGTCTGCCATAGAGGACTGGAAGAAGGGTGGGATTTATTTGGCAAAATTCATCTGGATGTGTTACACCAACTACTTGGCTAATATCCAGATAACATGTGCAATTTGTATACTATATAATCAACTAAGTTCTGCTTGTGGCTGCATTACAAGCAATGATGGCTCTTTAACTCAAGCAAATGTTACAACTAAGTTTTATGTTTAAGCCAAAGGCTCTGAGCTGGGATCCCTATAGAGAAATGAAAGATACATAGCACTTTATACACCCTTGTGATGCTTTGCTGTCTGAAGCTTTACTTTAAACAAATGCAGGGATGCATTTATAAAGATACGGATATGAAAAGCACCTGGCTGACTATTTTGTTAATGCTGGGGCTCGCTAGACAAGCTGTGTCATCACGTGGTTTTCAATGTGTGCATATGTGCATGACTTCATGGATCGACTAGATTTTAGTCTGCAGCATATTGGAATGAGCAAACCCAGAAAATTGGCTATATCAGATAATTTGCATTCCTTTCTTCTCTACGCCTCAATTATCTAGATATTTCTAGTGGATATAAATTTGGGATCTTGGTTAGAATGAACGAACCGTGCAGTGTTCATACATTCTGTAAGTTGGAAACACACGCACAGGCCACACACACACACACATACTCAAATAATAATAAACATTTGTAGACCCACGTTACAAACAGAGGCACATTCGTTGACTACCTTATCTTGCATGTCTATGAACATATAGAGAAGTGGAATGAAGAATGGAAGGAAAGGGGATTGGGATCACAGCAGGGCAGGAACTGGAAAGCATGTCTGTGCGTATGAGGAGGGAGGTCGTGGGGCTGACTAAAAAGGCAGGGGTAGCATGGGAAGGGGAGGGGGGATGACAAGTCACATTGTCCTGTTCTCAGCAGCCTGCAGCTGCCCCACTCTGAGGGTGAACTTGATCATCGGCAGTACAAACAGTCACTTCCCAAGCTCTTCCCTGTTCCCCTGGAGCAGTCTAGGGGACATGCAAAAGCTCTGAAGCTGAAGCATAGCTAGCATCGGGTGTAAAGAATTTTAAGGCTGTTTCAATCTCAGAGATCTATGACAATTACAAACCCTACAAGAACAATTTTTTTCCTATATATTGCACTAGATAAGGAACCAGTCTAAGCATACCTTCACAGGAAAAGCATACACTAAATAGAAATTATTTTACAGTTATGGTTGCCTGCACAAGACTTGCTCAGGTTGAGGATGCGATCTCCAAGCCTAATCCTGTAACTGAGGAGTTACTGGCAGTTAATTGCTGTGGAGGGAGGGACAGGCATTATTCTTTGAGGATGTGGCCACTGGTAGGTGTCCCATGATCCAGCAAGTGGCCTCCCATTCATGCACTAATCAATTGGACTTATAGACAAGCACTAATTTGGTTTAGTGTGTTATCAAAAGAAGAAAGAAGACTTGAAGTTGGGATGGAGGCATGTTGGTGCAGATACTGAGGGAGGTAGGAAAAACGGGGGCAGAGATCATATTGCCTACAAATATGAAATTCTCAAAGAATAAAAAGTATTATAAAATTATTTTAATTGAAGAGATAAAATGGGGCATAATAAGAAAGAATAGACCTTCCTTCACGCCTACCATAGCATGGCTTAAGTGAATTCTTAAAAACACATCCAGATTGTATAACAGTATGTAAGACTTCTTGTATACTAATGATAATGCTATGGTATAAACAATCCTAGAAACTTTAAGGACAAAAATTGTCTTTCTGAGCACACCTCTAAAAACTGGAAATAATCAGACTTGCGTATGAGGAGAAAACAGAACCAAAAGCCCTCATTAAAACTGGAGTAGCATTTTGAAAGGCAACCTTGGCTTTGACATCTTCTTCCCCAGATTTGTTACAATCTTACCTGTGATCAAGTCATTACTTCCCTGTGTGCTTTTTTTGTAAATGATCCCTTTAGCTGTGACCTTTACTCCTGCTCCCAAAAGTGACGTCCATCACTCTACTACTTCTTAACTAGTGTTTTATTTGACCTTGAAGTCATATTTCATCTGACCTTGAAGTCGTGTTTCACTTGACCTTGAAGTCGCCACTTTTGTCATTTTGATGTAGTCCAGTCATCCCATGCAAAGTGGGCCCACTCACAAGTGTGGGAACTTTTCTTCTTGGTTGCTTCCCAAACATCATGAAAGAACATTAAAGTGCCATGCCTGGAACAACCTCTATGTTGGCTTTATTTTTTTTAATCTAGGCAGTTGCCTATTTAAATTACCTACCCTTCTTATTCCAAGATTCTAGTATTTTGGGAATGATTTTTTTTTTGCCAAGACAGTGATTTAGACATAAAATCTTTTTGTGGAACATGAATACACTAAAAATTTATCTGGAGTAATAGTTTCATTTTTTCCCCTAAAACACTCTCATATAAATGAAAAGGACTTACACCTAAATGATTTTTGAGAATGTAGAAGATAGAAAGTTAGACTATATTCCCTTTGCAATGTTTTCATGGTTTTATAACATTTCTGAATCAATTCTGCTTTGTATATCAAAGAAGTATGTTTATGATATTATATCTTAATTGAATAATTTCTAAAGTAATTAGGATAAAATACATTGCCTAACAAAGCAGTATTGATCTTATTTTTATTCACTTATTGTTATTATTATGTGTGTTTGTGTGTGTGTGTGTGTGGTTGCATTTGCACATGAGTGCAGTGTTCGAGGAGGCCAGAAGTGTCGCATCCCCTGGCAATGGAGTTACAGACAGTTGTAAGTCACCTGACATGGGTGCTGGGAGCCAAACTCAGATTCTCAACAGGAGTGGTCCATGCTCCTAGCTGCTGAGCCATCTCTCTAGCCTCCACATTCATTCGCTCAGTCATTTCCGAGTAAACATTGGATTGACTCCAAAAATACCTTGAGTAGATAAATGATTTGGCTGAGAGGGAGACACCGAAGATGGGTTGGGTTCACGGCTGTTGTAAAACTGATTTGAAAAATAAGCCACTGACACGAAGTTTTCACTTCAATGTTGCCAAAGTACAATAAGGAAGTTTTCTGTTCATTCACTTGACTTGTGAGAGCAGAGGACTGTGCATTTTAATTTTCCACTGCACTCTATCCAATAGGGACCCCTGAATTCCAGTGCACTGCTCATAGCTTCCAGTCCCTTCTGCTAAGGTTCCTTCTAGGTCAGTGGATCTCAATGCTCTTAATGCTCTGACTGAAAGTTCCTCATGTTGTGGTGACCCCCAACCAAAAATCTTTTTATTACTATTTTATAACTATACTTTTGCTACCATTATGAATCATAATGTAAATATTCTTGAAGAAAGAGGTTTGCCAAAGGGGCCACAACCTCTCAGGTTGAGAATCACTGCTCCAGCCCCTGGATGCAGCTGGGTTCCTTAGCTGGGTATCGATTTGTATTGGATGGATACAATGAATCACGATGAGGTTCATACAGAAGTCTACTCACATACTGTTCTGATAAGTAAGAACCATTCTCAGATGGGAAAACAGTGGATGGCTGAATCAGCTTTGGTTAAGCATAGCTCATTAGGTGATAAACTTTACTTTGATGGCTGCAAGCCTAGGCCTGTGTTTGCCATTGAATGCAAATAAGGCTTTTCATTTAGACAAAGTAAGTGGTGAAGAGAATTACAGTCAACACCAGTCTTCTCTCTCTCTCTCTCTCTCTCTCTCTCTCTCTCTCTCTCTCTCTTTCTCTGTCTCATCTCACACAACCTAAAGGCCAAGGCAACAAGAAAGAATGAGAGAAGAGTTAATTACACAAAATGGGAAGGGATGGTGGAAATGCAAGGTCTTACACAATACATCCTTCTTTCTAATAAACGGCTTTGCTCAGATCTTGGAGAAAAATCTCTTCTGGATTCTGGCAATAGTAGCTCCTAACTGTTCAATGGGAGAAAGACAACTGAGACATCACCTGAAACAACCAACTGCATTACAGTATTTAATTGTATATCTGGGCAGGAGTATGCCACTCACCTGAGCACCTTCTCACACAGCCCTAACTTTCCAAGGCCTTGGGAGGATCACCTGGATCACCTTTCCGTGTGGCCCAGCAGGACTTGATACTGGTGACAGGCTGCCATAACTTTGTTGAGCATAATAGCTAGATAATGGTTTAAGGATTGGCCGCAAGGATACAGAGTAGTCTGTCCCTGTTTTCCACAACACCAAAGCTTTAAATACTTCTTACCCACATAGAAATTTGAAGAGCAGCCTCAGAGCCCAGCACAGAGCCTATACCACGATGGAGGTTGGCTGTCAGGCTGGATTTCACAAATCACTGTGTTAGAATTCAGGGCTGTGTCAAGTCTCTGCTCTCACGCCACCCCTCCTCCACATCTCTCATCATGTGAGGCATGAGAGAAGTCTTGAGATGAGGGAGGTTCATTCCAAACCATCACAGTCCCATGGGCATAGAGGTGTACGCCAGCTCTCGGGAACTAAGGCAGGGGAATTGTACATTCGAAGCAAGCCTGGACAGTATAGTAAGATTCTATCTCAAAAGATAGAGAAAAAGATTAAACTTACACTCTTTATAACCATCTCATGGGGGAAAAGTAGCCACTGTCTATGAGAGGCTGGGCATGATGCCAAAGGAGTAAGCAAACCTTGTCTTGTGTGTGCGGTCCCGCCATCCCCCATATCACCAAGCTCGTGGAAAGCATGGCAAGTTCCACCTTGCTGGCTAAATAGATCGCTC
Source organism: Alexandromys fortis (assembly GCF_014885135.2). NCBI lineage: Eukaryota > Metazoa > Chordata > Mammalia > Rodentia > Cricetidae > Alexandromys > Alexandromys fortis. The sequence continues at coordinate 170,216 of NW_026068061.1, read as the reverse complement.
ACTACCCTTGGAGTGTTTCTTCCCAGGACAAGTTTTTATTCCAAGAAACAAAGAAAGATGTGGTTGGCCATGAACTGTCTCAGTTGCCTCAAAAAAAGAAAAATCTGCTATCTGAGAATGACTCTGAAAAAAAAATCAAAATCTTATTCTGAATCTAAGTATGACTCTCCATAAGAGACTGTTGTCGCTGCCCCAAGGCTATGCTTTAAGATGAAACCCCTTTCTTCTTTGCTTAACCTCATCTGTGAGAAAGAGCAGGGAAGGGCCGTCCTGAAACACTCTCCTGAGATTTCTTTTCCACTGTACCACCTGCCACGGCATTAAACGAGGATGGGTTTGGCCATCACCAGCATTATACGCTTGCCACTGGATAAACCATTCGCCAGACAGAAAGAGGATCTGCCAGCTTTTTTTAAAAAAACTCCAATAGGGAAATGAGAATTGATGTTACCAAATTAAAATCAGCTCCAACAATGCGTGCACTCAGTTGTTTCGGAGTAGAACAATGAGATCAGATGTGGGTTGCTGTCATTTTACATTAAGAAACAATCTGGAAATGATACTCAATTTGCAATATTAGGAAATGGCTTTCAAGGCAGAAAATATTTTACTGTAACATTGAATAAAGACACAGAGATTTTTCTGCTTTTGTTTCCTACCATTATCCTAAGGCCACACAGGAAACCCGTAGCTTCTTAGTATTTTCTGTGAACAGACAGGAAACCCATAGCTTCTTAGTATTTTTCTGTGAATAGACAGCTGAGGCTTCCAGGGCAGAAGGTAATCTTTGGGAAGTAAAAAGGTCCTCTCAGGACAGTTACCTTTAAAAGAGAGATCTCTGTCATAACAGCAGTCTGTAGACACTTATCAGCCTTACCATGGTACTACGGTAGTGCCGCAGACCGTCCCTCTCGGAGACCACCACCCACGGGAGACCAGGGTGAAGGATAGGATAGTCAGGATACGATGCAAGGGAAATGACAGACAGACACACTGTGTAGTGAAAATCTGCTGCGACTTTACTTCTGCAAAGCTTCAGTTTTTATACAGATCAAAGAACTTGGCAGGTTCATTACATCACCCCACTCAGGGTTCCAGACATAAATCAAGATTAAGCATAACCAAAATAGAGCTTCTTCTACGTGCTCCTTTCTACGTGTTCCCCCTTCCGTGCTCAAGATGTTGGCAAGGACTTTTAGTTTTGTTTTGTCTTTTAGAATTCTGTCTCACACCATTATTTACTTTCTACCGTGGGAGACTAGTTCTCAGGGTCCTGTGTTTAGCTTTCCATCTATATAGTTTTTATTCTTTGCTCCATATCCCCTAATAGTTTTCTCATTTTCTCATGATAGTTCCTATACCAATATATTAAAACTAGTCTCATGTTATCAATAATTTCCTTTCTTTCCTTCTTACTATAAAGACTCCAGGGCTTCTGAGATCTAGCTAATCTTTTCATAAAGGGGAATTTTCTCTAACTCTCCTTTTCTCTCTA
>NW_026068061.1:145370-164101 GCF_014885135.2 Alexandromys fortis | reverse complement strand
ATCTCCAGATACGAGATTTGCCTAGGGCATCAGGTCCTCTCTGGACTGCTGATTGCCAGGGGGACCACCTGGGGCTTCGCTCCAAGAAGCTCTAACCCCAATCCTTCAGCAGGCAAAAGCCAGCGCAGAGGCATTTTGTCACTACACGGCAGTCACTGCTGTGGACGTGGCACGGTAGCATAGCCCATGCTTCCAGCATACGAAAATTATGCTAATTTGAGTGGCAAAAAAAAGTTTGAGAAAACCAGCCAATTCTAGCTAAACTTATGACCTCACGTTAGACCTGTGAGGCTGGCAGAGACCTCAAAAGCACCACTTGTCTCTCAGGCCTGTAGAAGGAACTCCCCACTACTGGTGTTTTACCTGGGAAGGTCTTTTTTTTTCTTTCTCTCCTGGTGTGATAACAGGAACAGAACTATCTTAGCTCAGGCCTACCTGGAGTGGTAGGAAGACAATCATTATGGCACAAGCAGGAAATAACTGATTTCTCAAGACAAGTTCTGCATTGGGTGTATTGGCACGGTCCTTTCATCCTGAGACACACAAGAGCCTGTCCCAAAACAAACTCGACTCGAGCTGGAGCCTTGTCCACGGTGGAGTGGCAGCTAGGAGCCAATTGCCCAAGTCTTGTCATTTGACTTTTTCATATACTATTGAGGAAACCCAGAATACAATTCAAGCATGGTTCTAGTTCTCTCGCCGCCTAGCTATGCACCCCGAGTAAACCTCAGGGTCTTTGCACCTCAATTTCTCATCTGCAAAGTGGGTGCTATCCCTACCCTACCTTCTCTGGAAAGTATTTTGGGGAACAGGGGGTGCCCAGTCCTTACCTTCTTTGCCTTATCACCGAAACAACTGAAGCGTGAAGAGCAGATGGTAGGCGGTGGGGATTCACAGAATTCCCTGAAGCTGGGACTTATCTGCTACCTACAAATCTCACTCTTGTCAAATCGTCTATGCATCTCCTCTGGCTGCACTTTGGTTATGCCAGGACATCTGGGGTACCTTTCTGCTATCGTCTGTCGGGCTTCTATACTAATTCTCTCTTCTTGCATCGTCCTGCCTCTGAGACCCCTTAACTTTAGTCCCCAGAAACGAATGGCTGGATGATGGAAGTGCTGTGTGGAATGGCTGGCCGCCACCAGGCCGGGGTGACACATTTGTGCCCCCACTACAACTTTTGTCATTTTTACTTTGAAAAGATGGTTAGGAGCCTGCAGAAGCCTAATAGAATTAAAAACACCAGGCATAGCAGAATGAGAAGTGGGAGTCTAATTATTTTAGGAGCTAGTAAGACATTGTTGCTAGCCCAGGTTGAGGCACTCAGCCAGACTCATTACTCTGTGTAAAACCTGACAGAGACAACCCTTTCTGAGGTGTCCCCGATCCAGAGATTGCCAGTCCTGGCCGCAGCAGCAAGTACCATCCACTTAAAGCTTCTGTCGCTTAGATTTGGAGAAGAGAAGAAGGGGGCGGGTTCTCCGGTAAAATGTGGGACGACAGTGTTTAGGAGGGAAAGCCAGGGACAGAGTGGATGTCATGGTGTCACCTCAGTTTACCATACTTAAGTAAGATGTAGAGACTTAACAGAAAAGTAGCCTCATGCCATAAGGAGCTAGGAAGAGCTCTTTCATAGACCTGAAGAAAGTTCTGGAATTTTCTACCTGGAGGGATATTCTTTATTAAGGCCATGTCTCCCACAAAATGAAGACCCTTTCTTTGCTCCAGAGTAACATGAAAGCACTCTATTTCCATACTCCTTAGAAACACACACACACACACACACACACACAAAAGAGCCTATTTAGTGTTTCTCTTATGAACATGTGTTTAGGGCTGAACACTTGGAACTGAATAATTCAGCGTACTCAACTGTGAAGAAGACTCACTTTTCTCTCTCAGCAGCCATGGATTGCCTTCAGCTAGGGTTGGGGCCTTAAGAGATTTCCCCATCTATGCTGGCAAGTCAACTGGTGCTGCCGTTGTGTGGGTCCTGGTTAGGCAGCCACACTGTTGGGATTTCATGGGTGCAGCTTCTCTGTCACGTATAGAAGACACTGCTGCACAGCAGATGTTTCTGCTCCCTTTTCTGCAATGTCCCCGAACCTTAGGTGTACAGGCTTCACTATAGAAGTAACAACTGTGACTACATACACCATTGCCTACACGGACTCTCTAGCATTTGACAAGGTTTTGGGGTCTCTGCGATTGCCTCTAAACAGAAATATTCTTAAGGAAACCCCATGCCTGTTTCTTCGCACCATAATGGCAGCACGCCTGCTCCTTTTCTACCTATCATATTAATTCACCCTACTTATTCCAGTCCCCTTCCGACTTTCCATCAGTTGACAATAATAACTGGTGTTATTATTAAGTAAGCACGATACTGAAAATTTCTTCTGAAAGTTAAGGTTCAAGTGGAAGGGTAAGGCATGGTGGGTAATTTGGGTCTCAAACTGAAATGTCTTGCTCTCAAACCCTATACTGTCTCCATTATTCAGAGGCAGTCTGACCTTAAGAAAGAGAATCACAGCAGGGCGGTGGTGGCGCACGCCTTTAATCCCAGCACTCGGGAGGCAGAGGCAGGCGGATCTCTGTGAGTTCGAGGCCAGCCTGGTCTACAAGAGCTAGTTCCAGGACAGGAACCAAAAGCTACGGAGAAACCCTGTCTCGAAAAAATTCAAAAAAAAAAATCTGTCAAGAAAGAGAATCACATAAGAATGACCCCTAATCGCATGGCAAGGAAGTTTTATTAAGAAATCAAAATGTTAAACAAAAAGAACACCTTGGGTCCTGTGTTTGTCAGGAGTGGGCTGGGTGTAGCCTGTGTGGGGTTGATTTTTATAGAGGAGGGAGTTTTGGATCTGAACTTTGGTTCCCATCTCAGAGCATCCACTTGGAGTATCGAGTAGAATCACAATGGAAGACATCAGATGTATATTTTTCTTTTTACTTTCTTTTAAGTACCTTGGAGAAACCTGGCATCTAGGATCCTGTGAAGGGAAAATTGAAGTTCATTTTACAGCTCTTTTATAATAAAAAAGACATAAACATTGCTTGTCTCTCGGGGAATTGTTTCATTCTTTCCCCTCCCTGGTGGGTTTCATAATTAAGCCTCACTGAAAGAAAAACTAAAAGACTCGATGACAGATGTGTTATCTCCTGACACGTGCACTGAGCTGTGCCTTTGTTACTTCTACAGTCTCTGCGGACAGCTGATCCCAATGCTGCCTTTGTTTAAGGACCACGACGTTTCACTGAGCTGATGTTCCGGCCTGCGATCTCTGCTGCTATCATCATGAAAAAGCAATGCCAGGGCCATCGATCCTGAGCCCAGTGTGAAACTTTCGAGTGCACCTACTCACGCCTGCCTCCCCTGCTTGTAGAGATGTCTGGGGCTGACCCTTCCTCTGCATTTGCAGGGAGTGTGGAGAACGGAACCTTTCTGGAGCTGTTTCCCACGTCGCTGTCTACATCGGTAGACCCGTCCTCGGGCCACCTGTCCAACGTCTACATCTATGTGTCCATATTCCTCAGCCTCCTCGCCTTCCTGCTTCTGCTGCTGATCATTGCTCTCCAGAGGCTGAAAAACATCATCTCCTCCAGTTCCTCCTACCCGGAGTACCCAAGTGATGCTGGGAGCTCTTTCACCAATTTGGAAGTCTGTAGCATCTCCTCTCAGAGGTCTACGTTTTCAAACCTCTCATCATGAAGGAAATGGGAGGACAGGCCAAGCGATCATGGCTTTGGTTTCTCCAGGCAGAAGGAGCTGCTGCTGCATGAAAGAAATGATCACTCTGGTAGCTGTGTTTCCCGCTTTCATGTTTTCTTTCTCTTCTGCTCAGGATGCGTTCTGTTTGTGAGAGGAGGAGCCAATGCTGACAGAAATGTACGTAAACGTTGAGGTGTGGGATTCCGCCCAAAGTTCTTGGCCAGCCCGGAGGCTGGTCAGCACTGTGTTGGACACCACAGACTCAGCTGAGTGGACTGCTGGGGATGCTGGGTAGAGGCTCTTCCAAAGCCCTGAGACTAACTAAGCCAGCAGAAATGGAACAAAACAAGAAGGCTAATATTTTCTGTATTTAAAAGATAAGGCAGAGATGATATATAAGAGATGAGAGAGAGAGAGAAAGAGAAACTTAGATTTCACACACACGTTTCCAAATGGAGGTTACAATAGGCTAGATGTTTTTCTTTCATTTCACCTTAGCAAATGTCACCCATGATGAGAAGTCATTCGGGAACATTCTGGGGGAGTCGAAAGCTTCAATGGCACAAGGAATGTGTGTCGTGATGCAGCTTGCACTGCTCTGCTGCTCCTGGGTTTTCTCTTGGCTCGTGTTGCAGTCCTAATGCTCTCCAGCTCCGGAATCCTTGGTGACAGTTGCTGCTGCTGTTACTAAACGAAGCTCAGAAGAGGCGCGATCTCCTCACTATCTTTTCCATCCAGTAGGAATTAAACGTAGAGAACTCTCTGTTCAGTTGTATTTCATCTAGTAATACTCTTAGCGGCTGTGTGATCCTTCGCTGAGTTCGTCTCTAAAGCCTTGCTACAGAATAGTAGCCTCTGCGGAGGCAGGCATATTTGCTCATGTTAGTTTGCAAGCCTTAGGGACTATATTGCTAATACCGTGCCACACTCTGTGAACGTGCCGAGCCCCTGGTAATTTCTTTGTGTTGACAAAATACTCCGCACTGAGTTTCTAGGGTGAGAGCTTATACTAAAAGCTGCAGGCATTGCAACTGGGTCGCTGCAGATCCTTCAGGGCTGCTGGAAGGTACTGCACTGAGGGCCAGGCATGGGTGTCCATGCAACGAAGCATGGCGGTAATCACAAGCATGGTATGTATAGTGTGTGCAGGGGGTCGGGCAAAGCCAACCACAGCTTCTTGTGGATAGGAATTTAAACCCAAATTTTCAAATAAACTATCCACAGCCTGAACACTGAGTTGAGGACCCATGAGTGCCACTGTGCCAATATGCACGTCTTTCTGGGACAAACCCTACTCAAAATATTTACTAATCTTAAACACTGGAACTCCAACACAAATCCCAGGTGGACTGTCAGGCCTTGCCTGAAGTCCTAGCCATGCAGAGGTTTGAAAAGGAAGATCAAAAGTTGCTTTCTTTGTTTTGCTTCACAATCAAATCAGGACACATTTAGCTGCTTATATATTGAAACCATTCATAGACACAATAGGACCGGTACAAGTGCTGCCCTCACATGTGCGGTGAAAATCTTGCTTCTGCTGTCACTTAAAGTGTAGAATCTTAAACTAGAGAAGTTCTCCCTTTGGGGTGGTTATAGCCATTCTCTGAGTACCATGGGCACATGTATGTGTAACTATGTACACACAGTGTATACACACACACACACACACACACACATACACTCACGTCTGCACGTATTTCCAGGGAAATGTTGTGTGACCACCATCAGGATTACAGAAGCACCTGTAATGTCACTTCGACACTTTTGGTTATTCTTGTACTATTTTGGTTCTGAGGTTACTGGGTAAAGAGATCTTAATAAACACAAAGACAAACATCCCATTTGACAGACAGCCTGGCTAGGTATTGTCCTGTGGAGGTGACATTATATTCTTTTCTCCTGGAATAGATTCAAGGACTTTAGACTGGCAAACCACGTGAGTCAAATTCGCTCTCCTCTGCAGGCGTCCTTCCCGGCCACATGATTCTTTCTCCCTGTGGTAACTGGATAATTACCAGCAAGACTCAAAGATGGAAAATAGGTGTCACCACTACACACTGTACATGCTGAGATGAGTCTGCCTTGTTGAGAAAGTTCAGAGAGACTAGAGAGCAGGAATATGAATAAAGAAATGGAGTCTGTTGGAAACCTGGCTTCTTCTTTTGTTCAGCAATTTACTCTCCCCAGAGAAGAAACTTCGCCTGAGAGTTCTAAGTATGTTTATAGTTACATATTAGCCATGTGCTAAATGCCTATAGGGACGGGAGAGATGGCTCAGTGGATAAAAGGGGTTTGCTGCTTTTCCATAGAACCAGAATTCAAGTCCCAGCATCAATGTTGGGGGGATCACAACCACCTGTAACTCCAGCTCCAGGAGATTCAGTGCCCTCCTCTGGCCTCAGTCACACACACACACACACACACACACACACACACACACACACACACACTGCACAGACGAACATTTTATTTAGTGTATCTATAGGATGTATGGACATGTTTATAGGCATATCACCCCTGCTTTTCTCTAAAGGAGGATCAACAATGTTTGACCTAGTGCCATCCTCTCCTCGTCACTCCCTCTTGGCAGTGGGGGAGTCTCAGATTGGCCTAATGAGAAGAATCATTTCACAGGAATACATGGAAATTTTATAAGTTCCTAACAAATCAAGCATCTAAAGATCACAGAAGGCCCCAGGTGCAGAGGAGGAGGAAGAGGAGGAGGATGAGAAGGACGAGGAGGAGGTGGTGGAGGAGGAGGAGGAGGAGGGAGGGAGGGATGAGGGAGGAGGAGGAAAGTGTCCCTCTTCTCCACATGTCCCTGGAGTAAGGCAGTACATAGGGCTCACATATACTTGGGAAGAGAACTTCCCTCTCGGGCACTGCCCACCTGACATCAGTGTCTCCAATTTGAACAGTGACCCCTGCCACCCACTCACAGACACACTTCAGCCTCCTCTTCTGCTGGAGTGTGGAGTCCAGGCCCTTCCTAAGCATGGGAGAATGCTACTACCGTGATGGGTTTGGAGGAAAAGGCAGGTGAGCAAGATCCTATCTCTCTCATCAAAACCCTTTGTTCCTACAACTCTACGTTCACGAGATGAAGCATGTGTAGCAGGCTAGAGGATTGAAGGATTTATATGATGAGGGAAAAAATGTACATTGTATACCAAGACACTCCCACATCCTAAAGGAGAATCACAAAATGACCGGACAGTCAAATCTTCAAAGACAGACCCCAGGTTCGTTGATGCCCTGCCTTGTCACCAATACCAGGTCCCACCTTCCCATTCTCCATTACAATGTCCCTCAGGGATGCATCTCCATCAGTGCACAGCTCCTCATCCTTTAGCTAAGCTGTGTATCCAAGAGAGATTGGTCCATGTTGTTTGTCGAAAGACTAAGGGTAAGACACCACCTCAATTCTTAAAGTCGTCTCAGCTCAATTTAACCCAGCCTTCCATGGCAAACAGAATGTTACTTCCCCCTCATGTATCCTTCCATCTCAAAACCATGCCCAAGTCATTAATACTTTATGAAATGCTTCCTGTTCGTACTGATTTTGATTGTGACTCTGACCATTCTTCTGACAGCAGAGACCACATCAAACCATCCGAAATGTAGGTTTTCTTCTTCTTAGCTGGAGTCCACAGTCTGAAGGAAGTATGCCATCCTGAACACTATAAGAAATGGTTAGCTAGTATTTGCAAAATAGATGGATGCATCCTTTGGTGCTGAATAGAACAGACAGATATAGTTCCTGCTCTCCTGAAACATACAATCTAGTGAAGGAAGGACTCAGAAGAACATGAAAAAGAACTATATACAGTTGTGGTGTCCTTGAGTGCAACTGAGAAAAAAGCAGTTGTGAAGTGACAGACCCCAAGGGCAATTCACTTAGGAAAAATGCTTGAGAGGTGTCAGAAAGAGTGTTCTCTGAAAAGGGAAGAGAATACACAAAATCACTGTAGTAGGAAGAGCCTTGGCTCTTGCAAGCAGAACCGTTAGTGCTGGAGTCTGAGATGTGATGTGGGGAGGTGGGCGGTCCAGATCCAGCAGGGGCTTGTAAGTTTCATGGCTGAAATTTCTTTGTGGGAAAGCGACTAAAGATGGACAAAAAGCGCTAGTCAGATGCATGCTGGGTGGGATATGGGAGTGGGAGGAGCGTTCTGTCTGATACAAATACCTGCTCATCTTCTAGCCATGGAGACAGCCTGAGCTGAGAGGGAGCTTCTCACACAGCCCCTTCCGCCTCCACTAATTGTTTCCAATCCTACCACCCCCTCCCTCACAAAGATAAACACACACACATGTGCACACACACACACATGCACGCACACACGCACGCACACACACACGCACACACACCTTCTTACACTCCCCCCTCCTCCCCTGACTTGTCCCCATTTGGCCCTTATTTAAAGTCTTTCAATCATTTTCAGTGTGCACTGGGGCTCACTCTTACTCCAGTATTTTTAACATATTGTATGACTAATGCTCCAACAAAACTCTAATGCCACAGTGAAGTTGCAGCATTAAAAGTCTTGTGAAATCCCATTTCTAAACAAGAAAGCTCCCCCCCCCCCTTATGATTCCCACCTCCTGTAGCTAGATGATATTTTGAGATGTGCTCTCCTTGGCTATCTGCCTGCCCTGTTAACTACTGCTAACCTTCTTAGAATGTGGGATCAATCTATGCAGGTGTTTAAGCCCCTAAGCTCCGGGTGTTCCCTCTGTGACCTCATAATAAAACATGTTCTGAGGCCCCAGGTCTTGATAAAAATGAAGAAGCAATAATGTCTTTAAATCCTGTGCAGATTCAGAGACAGCCATATGTGAACTGGTACCCCCACTGTTTAAGTACATGGTAATATATGCGTGTGTCAAGCCAACATCCCTTTGAACATTTGGCTTTGGGGGTTCGAATCTTCCCACTGGTTTCTTCTTACCGCCAACTCTCTCTGGTTTTCTCCACCTAATTCCTCTCCCCTTCTTCCTTGGCAACCCTAAACTAACCTTTCACATGCTGAGCCTTCTGCTCTGCTGACATCTTCTGGCTTTAGCCTATCACTAGTCTGCGGCCCCAGCATAGGTATATGGGGAAATACAGGGGGCTTTCTGAAGCCCTTTCTCCCAAGGGATCCACCCACTAATTTAGCCTATCCCTTTCCATAGACCATAGGTGATATTCATGGGTCTCATACCAGCAGAATTGGCGAGGAAATATCCAAACTCAGACATCTGTTGAGTGCCCTGCCGTTCGGAAAGCATCACCAATGTGCTGGGAAAGTGGGGGTTGCAACGAACTGGCACTGACTCAGGGAAGGTCATGTGAGGTAAGGTGCTATGCTCTTCAAAACTTTTGTCAGAGAAGCTTGTTTTTGCAGTGGGCAGGGGTTGATGCGTACTCAGAACTGCCAAAGCACAAGGAGTCAGTGACCGAATGTTTAGCCCTAATAGAGCATCTGTATCAGGCCCCTGCCAAGGCTCAGGGAACACTGTAGGAGAGGAGGCAAGAAGAATGTAAGAGTCATGGGATGGGGAGGAGTGCAGTAAAATGCTGTCTACGTGACATGACCATTGCACTCGTGAACTCATAGAAGTTGTGGTTACCTGTACAAGACCTGTGCAAGATCAAGCCAGCCAAAACTTCTGCATGTGTAAGGGAGGGACTCAGAGGCTCCACACCTAGATGAGGACCTATTGGCAGTTAATGGGTGCTGGGGGTTGGAGAGTCATTTTCTCTTGGGGGTATGGCCCCTGGTAGGTTGTCATTCTCCATATGGGTAACATAACTAGACTGAGTAGGTTATAAAAAGAGGATGTAAAGTTGTGAGGTACGCCTGTTGGGGGGTTTTAGAAGGAATTAGAAGAGGGATATATATTCATATATAAACATATGAAATTTTCAAATAGTGGAATGATATCTTTAATTTAGTAGAGGAATGATGATAAACCAAACATTAAGATTTATAATAGATCTAAGACTAGTGTCAGTATATACTTGCTGTAAAATGTTAGGCATTCTTACCCAAATGTGGGTATAGCTCCTGTGAGCCTCCCTACTCACTGACATGCTAGAGAAAAAACTATGCAACACCCAGTAAGGACTCTTGCTTCTGCAGTGTGCATACACAACCATCTCAGCCTCCTGGGCAACCCAAGGAACATGCCTTTACCAGGTCTTTTCTTTTGGGCCACGATCCAGCTCCCAAATCGTGACATAGGGATTTAATATTAGTTATGAATGCTCAACCTAGCTTAGGCTCATTTCTGGCTAGTTCTTTTAACTTAAATTAACCTGTTTCTCTTTATCTGCCTTTTGCCTCAGGGCTTCTTACTTTTCTTTCCTTCTGTATGTCTTACTTTCACAGTTTCTTGTGTCTGGCTGTCTGGTGGCTGCCTGGCTTCTTTCCTCGGGTGTGTCCTTCTCTTTCTCTCCCTTTCTCCCTTGTTCTCTTCTCTCTCAAGCCTAGATTTCTCCTCCTATTTATTCTCTCTACCCACCAGCCTTGCATATCCCTCTACTGCCTAGCTATTGGCAGATCAGCTTTTTATTAGACAAATCAGGTGCCACTAGACTGGTATGGTGAAGCAAATACAACGCATCTTCACACAATTAAATAAACATCCTTTCGTCATTAAACAAATGCAGTATTAACAAATGTAACACATCTTTGTTATTGTTAAGATAGAATTCCACAACACATGTCATTACACACATAAAAGATGTATTTTAGGGTTCCCCTTCTCAGAAAAGATTGTTTTTTTTATGAAATGATAAGCAGTCATTCATTTAACAAAAATCTACTGAACACATGCTGCATTCAGCCATTGGTCTTTGCTCTTGGGATTAAATAAAACACACAAAAACCCTTAAAGAATTTTCCATTCTGGTGGAATTCATACAGCAACAAATCAAGGAAATAAAATATACAATATGTTTGATAATCATTGGTGAAGGAAAACTATGTAACAAAGAAATGAGCTAGAGAGTTTAAATTTGATTGGAAGTTTAGACAAAAGGAGGTCTTTCTATGTAGATGGTATTTGAGCGGCAAAATGAATGGGCAATCTTCCAGGAGATTACAGTACAGAAACTATTAGTGAACATTGATTATTTTAGTCTCTTAAACCCACCAACAGGCGACCACATGGGAAATATTTCATAGATTTGCTTTTTTTTAAGAATACAAATAAATTAACCTTGCACTAATTTGGCCTCTTATTGCTCTACCCTCTACGTGCTGATGTGAACAATGGGAATAATTCTGAGCTCACAGGGTTTGATAATTTTTTCCTGCCTACCTAAAATGGATACTCATTTTGGCATCCTGTCAAACCAGCCTCAGCCAAATCAGCACGTGTTAGCTCGGATTTTCTTTCTCCATGAAGGAAGCGTCGGGTACGGCACACCCTGGGAGAAATCTGTGCTCAAGTTGAGGGGACTTGAGCCAACTGCTGGCCACGCGTCTGGTACTGAGGGGAGGTAGTCTGAGACAACACCAAGTTCTCTCAGAAATGCAAGACGGTCAGAGAAGATGCAGTCTGTGCAAGGGTGCTGGGCATTCCCTACTGTTAGGCACAGCCCTAACGCCATCAACAGAATGCCCGCAGCCTTCATAGCTGGGACAACATCTAACTCCTTGTGCCTCTGACTCCTGGACCCTGATAACTAGACACTCATGCAGCTCCATGACAGTGCAAGGATCTTAGTTCAAGACTGCGGACAAGTAGCGCTGCATAAGGAGGCTGATCCATCTCACCTCATCCATGTGCCTTTTCCTCTGAGGATCTAAGAAGACCCTAGAATGAAATATAGTTAGCGCTCTTCCAGGACACAGTGAAGAATGGGCTCAGCCAATAAGAACTTCACAGAACAGGCCCGGATGCTGCAATAGATCTGGGTGTCATCCTGTAACTAAGGGAGCTGTTGAACCTTCACATGCAATGGAAGCAATGATATATAGAAAAGTGGTTTTGCAAACTTTAAAGTCCTGGGGACCCGCACTGGTGCTTAGGATGACTTAGTAACATTCAAAGAATGAATGAGGGATTAAAAGACAAATGTACATTTAGACACACATTCCATCCGCTCCCAGAAGGAAAGCAGCTGAACCACGAGGTGACCTGACTCCCACCAGTTTCTCTGGCACCTTCCTGGAGATCCTCTCTGTTGCACTGAGGTTGCTTCAGAGAATATTTTGCTTGGACAGGGGAGTGGGCAGAAGTCATCCGGAAGCCATGAGGTGCCTGGATTACTGGCTTTGGGAGATTTAACTGCTTCTCTGATAAAGCAAGGCAGGGTACGTGTCCTAAGAATATCCCCCAAAGCTCCAGGGACACAAGAATAAGCTCCAAGAGCAGGTAACACCGCTGAAGAGGAAGGGGACCTTTAGTGCTGGAACCTGGCCTTTCTGAGACTTTAACCCTCCCTTGCTGACTCTGGAAATTAAGGTTTGAATCATCTGTTCTGTGTAAATATCACCATATTTCAGGCTCATTTGCACCTTTTGCTTCAGTGACCCTGTAGAAAATTGACCCTGAGCTGTTAGCTAGGTCGAATGAGATCCATGGAGCAGCCTGAATAATTCTCCCCCTTCAGAGGTCCTTCCTTCCCTGTAACAGGCAAAGGTGATCTGGTTCACAACTCTCTCCTCACTTCTGAGGCTGTCCTCTGGTAACCCCAAGACTCTTCTTCAGGGTTTCTATGGGCTCCTCAACATTCTTCAGATCAATCACTCCTATGCACACAGTTGAGGACCCTCTGTCCTGTGCTCAGATACCAACACCTGTTGGCTTGTTCTTCCAAATGCAAGGCTCTTAAAACTGTCTTCTCCGGCAACCTCCACAGAGTTACTTGTTACTTTGACAGTTAATCTGCATGATCGATTTGACTAGATTTAGAATCACCTAAGAAACATGCTCCTTGGCATGTTTGTGGGTGTTTTTCTAGTGGTTAACTTGGGGCGGGGGAGCCCCACCCTGAATGTGGGGACGCCATCCTCTGAGCTGTAAACCCAAACATAGTAAAAAGGAGAAAAGAAGAAAGCCAGAAGAGCATTGCCTCCGAGTTCACCCAGATGTGCACGACCCTACCACAGCTGTAAGTGCCTCCTCCCATCATGCCATCTGCACTGTGAAGAACTGCATCGTCTCCAGCAACGAGCCAAAATAAGCCCGTCCCCTAAATCCTCTTCTTTTTGGGTGTTTGGTGGCAGCAACAAGAGTAACTAACAAAGCCACAAGGTATCTGTACTCGGATCTGCAAAAATGTCTCTACTCAGTTTGCTGTTCACTTACACCACCATAAGGAAGTAGTCGAGTGTAAAATACTGCAAATCTACTAACCCTTTGGGGTAGAGCTGACTAAATATTTACCTTGCCTACATTTTTAACTCACCTATACTTTCAAGAAAGCATTTATAATGATCATATGTTCTTCGGTGGCAACATTACCCTTGCTCTATAATCTAAATAAACTGTGTAGTGATCACTCTCTGTGCTCTCTGGAGAATTAACTTTCTTCTTCCATGAATGATACATTTGTTACCTCCTAATGTGTGTGTGTGTGTGTGTGTGTGTGTGTGTGTGTGTGTGTGTCGGTACTAGGCTAGAACTCTTGTATTCTTACATGTAAGGTAAGCACTTTAACCACTCAACTCTACACTGAGCCCTGATACCTCATATATGACACAATTTGATCAAAAAAAATTTTATGAAGGTTAATATTCATATTCTTATCACACTTGGATGCCACTCTCCATGTTTCACTTATGCTATTATGATGAAAAACAGTCTGACAAAAAGCAGTTTAGAGGAGAAGGGGCTTCTTCAGCTTACAGTTCCAGATTAGAGTCCACCATTGCAGAGAAACTGAGGCAAGAACTGGAGAAGTTAATCACACCATATGTACAGGAAAGAGCTGAGAGAAACTGATGCATGCTTGCCAGTGCTACCTCACCTTCTGCTTTTCATTCAGCCCAGGGCCCAGCACAGGAAATAGTCCTGAGTGTCCAGCTGTCCAGAGTGGGCTGGGCCTTCCCACATCAATCAATGTAATAATTTTTTTGAAAAGTCCCCCATGGACGTGCCCACAGGCCAAACTAATCTACCTTTACCCTTATAAACTGCCATTTTCCTATGTGCCACATTGGTCTCCTCTCTGTCCAGAGGCAGAACTTTGTCCCTCTATGACACAAACCCTTTCCCCTTTCTCTTGTCGCCTGTCTCCTTTACCACCGCATCCTAGCCCATTCCAGCACAGTCACCCCCTTCTCCTCTTCCTCTTAAAAATTACACCTGCAAGGTGATTTGCTCCTGTTTTTCCGCCCCAGTCAGAAAACAGCCATTTTAACTTTTCTTCCCCCACAGAGCAAAGGATCTCTGTGAAAATAGGTGTTTATGAGTGGTCTGTGCCTAATCAAGGGTCTGGAAGGAACCCCCATTGTGCGGGCAGGAAGGGGAGTCCTCCTGTACTTTCTGATTAGGGTTGTCTCCACCCCACCACTTGCCCTTATTCTACTTCTCCACCAATGGGAAGGCCTTCCTCCCCTTTCAGGTACTCCTAACAGTTTCATCTGTTAAACCTGAGAAACAGAAGAGAAAGACCAGTTCCACGGTGTTTGAGCCAAATTTGAAGTAAGGTTTAACTAAATACTGACCAGGATGACAGACTCTAGCTAGGACCATTCCCCAGGTCCCCAGATAATGGTGACAAGGTGCATTTTGCTTAGGCTTATAAAAGCAAACCCCTAAAACCAACATGTTTCTAGTCAGGCCCAATCAAGGGCAAGCATACATCCTGACATTTCCTTCCCACGTAATTCCCGCCCACATGTGATCAAGCACATGGGTGCAGGTGAGTCAAACAAACTTTAAACATGTGGTTTGTTATCTCCTATAAACAACAGCCTCCAGCATTTCAAAAAAAATCAGTCCTAGAGTAAGGATTCTTATAGGTTAGAGTCATTTTTGTTTCTTGGATCTCTTAGGCAGTTAAACTAAAAGTCATTAAAACTTAAAACACACCTTTAATCCCAGTACTCAGGCAGAGGTAGGCAGATCTCTGTGAGTTCAAGGCCAGCCTGATCTACAAGAGCTAGTTCCAGGACAGCTAGGGCTGTTACACAGAGAAACCCTGTCATTAATTAATTAATTAATTAGTTAATTAATTTAAAAACCCACAATTTTGGTTCTTACACATCCTATGAATGAAACTTCCCTTTCCAAGGAAGTGTCCAAATCTTTCAGCCTCTGTCAGCCTCTCTCTTCCTGCTTATTGACCATCAACATTAGATGATAAATCAGTAACTTACTGTCCTGTGAACAAGGGCACTAAATGGAAGAATTCAAATGCTCCCAAAACACAGAAAATATAAATTTTTGAGGAGCTGAACATGCTACTTGCCATAATTTTATTACACATCTTATACATGCATTAAATCATCCCATTAATAAATATGTACAAAGTATATGTGGCAATTAAACTAAAGGCCAGCTAGATAATTTGGAGATAAGGGTCTGTGACTTTGCTGTTCTTTATTAAATCTCTCTTGGGAAGGTGTCTTACGTTGATGTCAGTATTCTTCACGCAGTAGTGGAGATGACACTGGAGTCTCCATGGCTGCAGAGTGGCTCCTGAAGTCTCGTGTCCCTCCGGTGACCATCAGATCAAAGTCACATTCCCATCCTTTCCCCACACCTGCTCTTCACAGCACACCCTCGGCAAATGCAAATCTACACTGTTGCTCCACAAAAGGCCTTCTTCAAACTCGCTCAGTGTCACCCAGAATTTAATATCTCTGCCTCTGGCAGATTTTCACTACTTTCTCAGAATTATGCAATTGATTTGTGATCCATGCCCTACTGAAAGTGTGATGAGCTAAAGAGAAGAGTTGACTGATGGAGACAGGTGCTTATGGCTATAGAAGCTTTGAGATTTGGCCATTCCCAGATTCTTTAGGTCCACAGCTAGCCTGAACTAAATTCATGTGCTTGTGTGGCCTGAGAGCCCCTCTGTGACATCAGGGGGCACCACAGCATAACTACGAGCTCTACTGACCATTTGAGGAGAGACACTACTGAAGTAGACAGAAACTTGGGGTTCTCGGTTTAACTCTTGAGGCCCCACTCCTCAAAGGCTCGAGGAAAGTTCAGGCCTTTCTTCGATGCTCTGAAGTCTTCCTTCAATCATTCCCAACATTAGAATTAGCTTCTCCCTTGATTTTTATTCTAAATGTTAATTATACATTAACTGAGGAACCAGAAATAAACGGCATTTTTATTTTTGGTTTTCTGTGATTATTTAGGTCTCTTTCTTCAGAATGAAATCATTTCCTTCCTGCCTCATCAGAATATGGCTGTAGACCTCAGCTAGATCTCAAAAGAGAGGCACCACTTCACAGCTGACTGTGTGCTCCCGTTGCTTTTACCCCCACCTCTTCGTGGAGTGCTGTCCCTGGGATTCTTGGAAACCATGTGCCCATTCTTTAAAAGCAAGTTCAACTATCCTTCTCTCTGCTAAGCCTTCCCAAGCACTCCAAGCTTAGTGCCTCCTCTTCCGCTAACAGCACTGGCACAGTTCTTTGAAGTCGCAAATGTTTATTGAACACCTACTTTTCATAGTAACTATAATGGTAAAAATAAAGTCAAATGTTATGGTAAAAATAAAATGGTGCCATCCCCTGAGGGGCCTGGGGGGGGGGCCCCATGGGCCATAGGAACAGCAGGTCCCAGGCAGGGAGCTGCCCAGCAGGAAAGAGACCTTGGTAGGTCAGCCTGTCCCATGAGTAGTAAGAGACAGAGATGGATAGGCACACCATGTAGAGAAAGTGGGTATTTATTTAGTGGGTTATAGAGGGAAAAGGAAAGGGAGGAGGGAGGGAGAAGGGGGAAAGAGAGAGAGAGAGAGAGAGGCACAGAAAGAGGGAGAGAGAGAAACAGAGAGAGAAGAGAGGGGATAAGAGAGAGAGAGAAGAGAAGCTATCTCTTCAGAGGACAGAGAGGAAGTGGAAGGAAGATCCGAAGATCCGCTTGCCTTGCTTGCCTCAGTGGACTGGAGGGGGGAGGGAAGGGTGGGACTTGTCTCTTAAAGGAACAGGACAGACCACTACAGTAACCTCATGCCCTTGACATAATGCAGCATGTGGACACTACTATCCTTTTAACTTCCTATCTTTCTCAGCTTTAATGTGCCCTTGTTCCATGTCCATCACAGAGTGGGGTCCCAGTAGAATGAGTGACCATCACAGAAAGTTTGCAATTGCTAAGCAATTACTTGAGGGGCAGATTGATTCTGTGCCCGTGGTTTTAAGGCAGAAATTCATTTAAGCTTCTAGCCCCTGGCAATTGGAAAAATGAAACTCATGGGAAGATGGCTTAGTGGTCCAGAGTCCAAAGTTTGAACTGAAATAATCTGTGTGACTCCTGCCTGACTTCTCTCCCTTCCCTGTTGTCACTGGCTCACGTGATCCACATTTCTTCCTGATAGCGTCTAAGTTCATCTCCCTGACTCTATTATTCAGTCCTTTCTAGCCTACTCTGGTCTGTCTTTAACAGAACCTCCAGCTTGACCTTTCTCTGAGCTTAAAATTTTCCAATGATTTCTCTCTGTGTCTCTCTGCCCCCCCCCTCTCTCTCTCTCTCTCTCTGTGTCTCCCTGTATGACACACATACAGGGTCCAGCTAAGATTTGCTACAGCAGGCAAAAACCTGGCTAATTGGATATGAGGGTAAACAGAATAAATCAACTTGTATATGCTACCTCTACATGTTCTTTATTCCTTTGGGCAAAGAAGCAACAAGAATAAGAGGGAAAGTGGGATGATCTCTACCATGTTTTTAGTTTTTACAAACTTGGCTAAAAAAATTCCATGGGCAAAACAACAACAACGTGTACATTTTAGAATCAAAAAACGGGCAGGTAGAACCTGACAAGGCAGCATTCCAAAACAGGTGACACTACCCAGGAAGGAGCCAGCATCCAAGAGGGAATACCTGACATTCCAAGCCCTTCACCCACACCCAGACCTACCTGTCTGGTAAGGGCCCGTCTTCCTATCCTTTTGAAATTCTTGTGTGGTCTGTTAGCAGGTAATTTTGGAGGACTGACTTTGTAAATTTGACTGTTAAAACAAAGTGAACGTTTTCCCTCTAAGGCCTCTTGGAGTGTGGGAATGTGGAAAGGTCATTCCATTGCCCCTGCAGGACAAGTTATACTGCTGAGGCATTTGGGGAATGAATCCCATTTTGAGGGAAGAATCATGGCCTCACAAGGTTTTTACAGATTTGACAGTGACTTTTCCAAAAGACAAGTGTTCCACAGCTCTGCTGAATGGGTTAGTCTGTGTGGATGTGTACCTATGCACATCCCTTGGATCTGCCCATTGGTCTGTTAGCTGTACATTTACTCTATAGTCTTGTGGGCTCCAACACAGCCCTTCCTTTACCTGTCACTGCCACCCTCTCTCCAGCCATGCCCACCGTGGAAGCCCCCTAAATGCTCCACTCCACCAGAGTGTTGTGTCTTGGTGTATGGTGCTCCTTTTACCCACTACAAATGTGTCCGTGCCCTTGGCTTTAAGTTGGTCAGCTTTCCATCGCTACAACAAAACACCTGAAATAAACCATTGTACTAATTACTCTTCTTTTTTTAATTTTTTTTATTTTATTGAGAATAAGAAATAAAAAAGTTTCCGCCTCCTCCCAGCCTCCCATTTCCCTCCCCCTCCCCCCTCTCTTCTCCCCCTCCCCCCTCTCTTCTCCCCCTCCCCCCACTCCTCTCCCCCCTCCCTCTCCTATCCAAAGAGCAGTCATGGTTCCCTGCCCTGTGGAAAGTCCAAGGTCCTCCCCCCTCCGTCCATGTCTAGGAAGGTGAACATCCAAATTGGCTAGGCTCCCACCAAGCCAGAACATGAAGTAGGATCAAAACCCCTTGCCATTGACCTTGGCTTCTCATCAGTCCTCATTGTTTGCCATGATCAGAGAGTCCGGTTTTATCCCATGCTGTTTCAGTCAC